>NC_059332.1:87777731-88077731 GCF_018350155.1 Leopardus geoffroyi | reverse complement strand
CATATCCAGTTGTTTTAAATAAAGCCCATATAAGCAGAATTTTAGCCATTTACGGACTTCCTGCATTGCACAATGCACAAAACTGCACCCAATATCTGCTAACCATAGATCAGATAAACTCTGTGGCTATAAAAGACTCCAAGCTTCTGCTGCCCTTCAGAGCTCTCTGACCCAGAGACTCTCCATTATGCTGCTGAGCAAAATCATCTAGATTCATAACACTCTCTCTGATCCTCTTTCCCCCAGACTTCCCTTTGCCCTCTGCCTCTTCTGGGTAGTAGCCTTCACCCTTTACCTCTGGAAGGGCGCCTGCTGTGAGGGACTTTCCCCAAATGCAAACCTGCCAAAGCTCTGTCCAAATAAAACTCCTTGTGTGCTACTGCCACCTCATGGTCATATCTATTTCCTTGATCATCCCCCCAGATCCCTCAAACTCAATACAAAGAATTGGGAAAGATATCAGAATAAAGGTCAGAAGACCTGAATTCTCGATTCTGCACTCCACTTTGGCTCTTGCGTTGATCAGAGGGTCAAATGCACTTATCTAGCTAAACATTTCCATACTTTTGTCAAGAAGAGGATTATTATTTCTCCAGGAATGGCTGTTAGCTGTGAGTTCAGAAAAATAACATTCAGAAACATTTGGATGGCCACTTAAAGGACTGATAGATCATTCAAGAAGGATGTAGCATGGTGTTTGCAGAAGTGCCTGGGGACCCTGCCTGCCCTGCTTGCACTGTGAAGTCCTCCTCTCTACCACTGCAATGACCACAAATCCTATCAACCATCAAAGGGATAGCATTTGAAACTTATGAAATAAAACATTTAAGTAGAGGAGAAGAGGAAGTTCTATTAAATGTGAGAATTTAATTTAAAAATACCAAAGCAATGACAGTAAAAATAGAATAAAAGAAAATACAAAGCAATAAAGTAATAAAAATTGTTAAAACAAGTTATAAAAAATGAGGAATTAAAAGTACTTATGCATAGAAAAGTGTTTGTTGTGATCTCATTGTTTATTTCACTCATATATACATGTAAGCATGAATATTTATGGAAGAATACTTCAGAAAATGTAAAAATGAGAGATCAAGAAAATTTCCTTATGACTCTCTGTACCATTTGATTTTTTACCAAGTGCTTGCACAACATTTATGTTTAAAAAACTCTTTAAGACAAAATAAATATCAAAATGTCCCAGATTTTCAATGAGATTTTGGAGTTAAAATTTTTAGCAAAATTTCTAGTTTTTAAAACAAAACAAAAAAAAAAAAAAAAAAGAAAAACACAGACACAAAACGAATTCTATTCAATAGAATGTCAGCAGGCTATATTTGTGCCAATGTCACAGATTTTTACCTCTGATCTATATTCTCAAAATTTTACTACATATTATTGTAATTCAGAACTGTAGGAATACTATATCTTGAAACAACAGCAAATAAGAATAAAATAGGTTACTTCCTTCCAAGATTTGATGTAAATTAGCATTATAATCCATTGGATCTGAAAATCCCCTTGTTTTGTTTAACTCAAAATGGAGGACTTTTTTTAGACAATTATATTTCCATGTAAATAGTTATATCTTCATTTTTATATCTCATGCAGCTATTTTCTCAATCCTAAATTGAGAGAATATCTAAATATTTTGTGATTCTAAACTGGTTAGCATTTCAAAACATTTTTCTTCATACTTACAACTTAGCACATTTGCTAAGTCGCAACATTTCATATTCCTCTTCATCACTGACTCATAAACACACTGACCTGTACCAAGTCTATACAGGTGACACAGACACAGTGACCAACAAGTGCCTTCCTCATTTTGCATGTCCCTGAAGAGCACGTGCTGTCTTCAGAAATGATTTAAGTGACCCAAGGCTTAAGGCATCCCATTGCAATGGTTATGATTTTTTAAACTGAAGAAAATTATGTGAAAGCTACATCTTCTCTGTTGCATTCAAATTCACAGAAATGGACAGCTGAAATTCAAAGTCCTATTAGGATGTCATATAGGAAAATGCCAAACTGGCTCTGAATGATTATTTCTTTTTAATTTTTGCAAAATAGTAATGTTAACCATTGCATCATTATCTATTATCCTTCTGCTAGATGTTCTATACCAAAGCTACATTTTGGAAAGTACTACATTAACTCATGATCCTACCAGCATTATTTAATTGTGCACGTGTATACACATACAACTATATAAAAATGAAATGAAGAATTGAAATAATAAAAAATAACTTAGCATATATACTTTTTATTTCCTAACAAGTTTCTTTTACTTTTCTTTTTAAAGAAAGTAAATGTGACAGGTTAAAAAAAATTGGCCCAGGGACTGTCTTTGAGACAGCCAGGGGGAATAGTCTGCTTTAGAGAATGAAGTCACAGTCATGATATAGTTAGAGGAGTTTGGGAGCCTCGCCAAGAACAAGCTGGTAAGGCCTGCAGACTAACCTCAATTCGTGCAGTTTTCAGGCATATAATAGCTGCATGGTTAGAAGCCATTTCACTGATTCACCTGAACCCTATTCCCAGTTTTCCTTCTATGCCAATCTCACAGCATGGTTTGGAAAATATTTTATCTTTGAAGAGACACCAGCTTGCTAACTATCCACCTAACAGTGTACACAGCTTTGCATCCAAGCAGGAGCTCCTTCTATAGGAAATTGCTAAGACTTTCAAAAATTTAAAGCAATAATGCAAAATATTCTTCACTGTGAAAGAAAATAAAAATCATCTGAGAAAATAAATTATTTTATTTTTTCTCATTACTGCATATTACAAAAACACACAAACAAAAAATGTACTCCTTTAAAAATTTTCAAATCCACGTGCTAGTCCAAGGGTCAATAAATTTTTTCTGTGGAGGACCAGATTGTAAATAATTTAGACTTTGTGGGTCTTTCTGGTCTCTGCCACAGCTATTCAACTTGGCCATAGTAGCAAGAAAAGAGCTATAGACAATACATAAACAAATGGCCTGAAATCAAGCAAAATTTTATTTACAAAAACAGGTGCAGGCAGAATTTGGCCTTTGGCTTTTGCTCCACAGTTGTGGATCCCAGCGCTGGTCTATAGCCTGCTTTTACCAATCATACAGTGTGTAACTATTAAAATGAACATCTATAAATAAGTATAAAGGAAAAACGTATCCATTCCCTACTGAGGTATATGTACAATTCAATCTTAAACTAGGGCACTAAATTCCAGAGGAAAAGTGAAAAATGACAAGAATGAAATAAATATACTTCTTTTCCAGTACAGTTTTACCCCGCTATCCAAAAGTACAGTGTTCTTATGAAACCTTTCCTAAGCTGAAATGGCATAATCAGAAGAAGCAATTACCATTAATTTATACAGAAAAAAATTTGAGCATTCCCAGACCCCCCCCCAAAAAAAAAACAGCCTCCCTTTGGCTTTTCTGATACCTTAGGACAAATCTTGCTAACAGATGCACAAAATAAATCAAGATAAAGCACAGATGTACACAGACACAATTCAAAGCTATGGTGGCTTGATGCTGAGATGCTGAAATGTAGTTCCCAGGGAAGAGGTGTGGCGGGGCCACTCTTGCTGCTTGGGATGAGCACTGCCTGCATGAGGGCTCACTGCCAAACAAACGCCGAACACTATTTTCCCTCTTTGCCTTTTACTGACCAAGCAAAAATCCTCTTTGGATTTCTTTCACTTCGTGAAAACAGGTATTAATGTAGATTTTTCATGAAAGCAAAGCGGCATAACCAAACTTTTGGAAAACAGTGGATAACTGCCTCCATTTTCAGTCTTTGTATTTAGCTTTTTGTAGTTTTTTTTTTAATTTTTAAATGTTTATTTATTTTTGAGAGAGAGAAAGAGAGACAGATTGTGAGCAGGGGAGGGGCAGAGAGAAAGGGAGACAGAATCTGAAGCAGGCTCCAGGCTCTCAGCCGTCAACACTGAGCCCAAACATGGGGCTCGAACTCACAAACCATGAGATCATGAGCCAAAATCAGACACCCAACCAACTGAGCCACCCAGGCACCCCAAGTCATAATTCAAAAGTAGTTACTGATCATACAAGTTGAGAGAGGGGAAATTAACATTTCAAAGGGCAGCATGCTGACAATTGAGTTCTCTGCTAGGTGAACTGGGCATTCACCTATCACAAGAAAACATAAATGAATGTTTTCGGCGAATACCCTACACAAGTGTGCTTTTAATGAAAGATTAGTCAATAAATGTGAAACGTACTTCTTCTAAAACTTAAGATTCAAAGTAAGACCTTTCTAGAAGAGATTTCTAGAATTCATCAGATATTGGCTTAACTCCACAGTGCTGCCTTTATTTAATTACCATCCCATAAAGTATTCTGACAGCACAAATGCAATGCTTAGTAAGCAGTTTACCTCCAGACAGCTTGAAGATGTATAGTAGCACTAAAATTACAGTACTCACCATGACTTGTTCTGCCATCCAACTTTGGGAATGGAGCATACTTGTCTCTATAATGAGCTGTCTGATGTTCTATTCAGTTTACCTGTGGCAAACAGGTGTAAATGTAGCTACCTAAACATTGGCATATTAGTGAGATGCAAGCAAACATATTCTTTTCTAAGAGGCTTTAAGCAAGAAGTCGTCATACATAATTTACTCACACTTGCACTTTGATGCAAAATAGGATGCGTTTAAAATTTTTCAGCATAAATTAAAATTTACTCTAGGGTAATATTTCCTCAAAATTTTCTCATAATTGAGATCTGACTAATGCATTGATTAAAATCTATAGAGACAGAAATGCACCATCATTTGTCCGTTGTAGGCACACAAAATGATTTAATGATTTAGACTTTGTTCCAGGATACACATGTCCTTCACAAACTAAGCCTGCGTTGTCAGATATTAAGGTAAGAAGTTGTGTGGTTGAAGGTCTAGCAGTATATATAAACTAGTAAAATAAAAGTACTTACTAATTAAATAATATAAGATATTGCTGCATTTGTTTATGCTTATAAAAACTAGGGTGACATAAGATCACATAACTATTAGCTTTGTTAAAATCTACAAAAAGTCTTTTTACCAATCAGTTTTATTATGCAACAGTAAAAAAGAATTTCACTACTAAAAGGCTAACAATCTTACACAACTAGTAGAGTTTATTTTTACTAGTCACAAATAAAAAAAATATAAGATCCATAAGAATAAAAAGGCTCATGCAAAAACTTGATATAGAAAAAAAAGAAAAATGCAACAAGGAACCAATTTTTAAATGAAATAATTTCTTTCTGAGTATTTTTACTCATCACTGAAAATCACTTCCTTTTAACCATTAAATATTTGGCAAAAGCAGCTTGTACAATGTCTTTCAGTACTTGTAAAGTACTTTCGGGGGTACCTGGGTGGCTTAGTCAATTGAGCATCTGACCCTTGATTCCAGCTCAGGTCATGGTCTCACAGTTCATAGGATTGAGCCCCGTGTCAGGCTCTGTGCTGGCACAGTGGAGCCTGCTTGGATTCTCTCCCTCTCTCTCCCCCTCTCCCAATCATGCATTCACTCACTCTCTCTTTCTCAAAATAAATAAATACATGTTATTTTTTCCCTTTAATTTAAAAAGGATTTTCAGCTAAAAAAAACAGCTGAATTGGTTTCTAGTTCTCTATTATAATCAGTCTCAGTAAAGACTTACTAAAATACTATGGACTATACAATATATACTGATATTATTTAGCATTGGTTCTATATAAGAGCCTAGTGAATACCATATCACAACCAGACTTTCTGGCAATTAGAATGAGCTTTGTCAACAAAATAAAATTCTCCCAACCATTGTAATGCTTAAGTAACTTACGGATTTGAAAATATGGCACATCTAAGCAAACAGAGAGTATACCTTGACTTTCAGAATATAAAGATTTCTTTGCCCTAGAAACCCATTAAATGGCCTGCCCGTCTGTAGAACTGCCATTGTGAATGAATGGAACCAGATTCCATTCCATTGTATGTATTAATATATATGTATATATTAATATATATGTATATATGTATACATTATTTCATTAATATATGCATTATTCCACACACATATATATATGGAATTATAAACCACTGGGTTACCAATTCCTCTGATGTTCTAAAGTGTTTTTACTTATTATATTTATATATACATTCTTAATACATATCATATACTGTAAATACACATATGATACTCTATTAGCATTAGTATAGTGGCAAAACTATAGTTCTAAAAATATTTAATAGAATATATAATATATACATGTATAGATACTGCATATAGATAAATATATATGTATATATATTTACTGTGTACATATGTAATATATAAATATAAAACACTATAACTCTAAAGTATTTATATAATATGTACATGTGTATATACTGAGTATTATATATGTGATATATATGTGTATATATAATAAATATGTAGCATATGTATATAATAAATATGTAATATATGTATATGTACTGTGTGCAAATATACACACACACACACACACTTAGATAGCCTGAGCAATAGTAAGAGATTAAGTTCCTTCGTTTTATAACTGGTTTATAATTCCTTCACTGATACTATTTTATATTCCGTGAATTTTCTTTGTAAAGGTAATCCAGAGGCACATAGCATGTAAGACATCTTTTCTAAAGCCTTTAAGATGTTTTTGGTGGCAGCAGGGGTAGGGAAGCTGTCCTCAGTGAAATCCCTCAGTCACAAATAAACATGAGCGATCTACTCTGATAGTACACTAATGAGTTAGAGAGTAGAGGTAGTCTCATTGCAGCAAACATTGTCACACACATCCTACACACCAAAGCTTTGCTGCTGGGCAGGGGGTCTCCCAGCCCCTTAAAACATACGTTTGGTTGTGCTTTCCTCAGAATAGCAACAGTGATAACACTCTGTCTTCTAATTTTTCACACATTCTTTCCTAATCACTTCTCCCTGATCATAGCAAGCTGCTTTAAGACTGGAGTGAAGCTTGTGAATATACAACAGAGATATCAAAAGATTTGAAACATTAAAATGCGCGTGTGCTCAGGCACGTGGTTGCCTGCACGTGTGTGTGTGTGTGTGTGTGGTGTGATGTGTTTTAGAACATCAGAGGGTTCTAAAGTATCAGTCCTAATCAATTTCTTCAGACATTTTTTAAGACAACCAAAATGATTAGATCTTTTATTATTTTGCATATTTAATGCAAAATTTTGTTTTACTGGGTGAACATGGACTTGATAGCCTCTAAGGTTTAAAACTTAGTGATATTTTAGTCCAATTCCTCCGTTTTGAAGATGAACAGACTGAAAGGCAGGGGAGTCTGAGCCCCTCTACCATTTTGGCCAACATGCACAGCAGGGCATGCCAGGTCCCAGCCCACCTGCAGTGGCCACTGGGTTCAATGTTCTCTTTGAGAAATGACACATCACTGGCTGACAATGCAATTTTTAAGCAAAACTCATCAGGGAAATTCATAGTAAGAAAAGTGTCCTGTACTTTCAGGTACAATAAGTTTAAAGACTTTATGTTTCACTCTCTGTAACCCAAGCTAAAGAATGTAAGCTAGGTAATAGTAGGAATCTTAGTTTCAATTCATTGTATACATAGCATAGCATCTAACACATGGTGGTTAATCAAATAATATTTTTATATTGATAAAGATTAATTGAACACGGGATAGTTACAAGAGAAAAAGAAACTTTATTCCCCTGTTTGGCTGGGATTCCTAAAGAGGAGAGACCTTGCATGGCAATGTCTAGAAAATGTTTTTCTGAGTGAATTATATAACAATAGCCCACCCTCCCTGGCACCAGCATCTCACTCTGCTAACCCTAACATGATGATGACTTCATGAAAGAACAATCTCGAATACTTTGAAACATGCCAGAGCATCTCCTCTCCAATTCAATAACTTCCTTCATAAGTAAAAAAGTTATGACTCCAAAGAACCACATTTGTTTAACTTCTGCTTCACTAATCACCAATTCTCTCTCTTCTCTCAACTTTTCCTCTATTTCTGATGATTCTAAATCAACCAAATAAATATTGGAATTTGGAATTTTTCATGTAAAAAATCAGAGGTATTTACACAAGTCCAAGATTGATTACTAGCATTTGTTTTCGTGCAACCATGCAAAACTACTGTTAAAAGCACTTATAAACTTCTTGTCATTGTATATCTCCATACAAACAGAATGGACATAAGTAAACAAAGTCTCTACATACACAATATTGCAAAATACAGTTAAATAAGATGAAGGGCAAACTTTTAGATAATTTTTTAAGAAAATCCCCTTTTCTTGTGTAGCAGTTGTGTATTATCTATTTTTGTTTTGCCCCCAGTACACTGTATTTGATAGAAAATGAAAGGGACACATGCATTCTGAAATTCCTCTTTACTTGTAGCTCTATTATGGGTATTCAATTTGGTTGTAATATTCACTTTTATAAATATGAAAATGATTTCAAACTTTGGATTCCTAAAATTTTCCCAAAAGTCTAATAAAATCTGTTTCTCTTATTTTCTAAGAGACTATAAATGAAAGGCCCAACAAATACCAATGTCACTTTTCTTCAGATTATTTAGAAAAAGGAAAAATACATATATATTGCTACTTAAAAATTGTTTTCTTTGTCACAATTAGTTTAAAACTAAATTCCTTTCATGTTTGGTGGGGAATGGGCTAAACAGGTGATGGGCATTAAGGAGGACACTTGTTGGGATAAGCACTGAGTGTTATATGTAAGTGATGAATCACTAAATTTTACTCCTGAAACCATTATTACACTACATGTGAACTAACTTGGATTTACATAAAAAATAAATATGGAAAAAATAATAAAATAAAAAATAAAATTGTTTGCACCTGGAAAAAAATGTAAAAGTAAATAAAATAAAACCCCATTACAGGAAAAAAAAAAAACCTAAATTCCTTTCTCTTGTTCTCAAAAAAAAATGATATAAGGTATAACATTGCCAAAACAAAACACTTGGATAAAGGCAAAAATCATAAACTATATCTAGAGTCTACTTTACATGATGCACATTGTTCACAAATGCTGAGTCTTTTCTAAAAAGTATGTTTTTCTTTCACATAAAGATAAAAAGAAAAGCTTTTAGGTCATGGGCTATGAGGGGAAGAGATAATGTCTCTTCTGCTTTGATGTTACAAGTAGCTCTTCATTACAGAAGACCTCGCATAGTATAATAAAGGTCCTGGTAAATTGAGCCTGAATATTTAATAACCAGCTTCAACGTGGAAGCTTTGTGACTATCCTGTCCTTGGCACAGCAGAGCAAAAATATATGTATTATGAAAACTAGCAAAACTTTATTATTTTAGTGTACAGATTTTACTTTAGCATTTAAAGATATAATGTCACTAAAGGGGAAAGCATGAGTTCTATATTCTCTAGGAAGCCTCTGTTTACAAATGTTTCTAAAACACCAACTGACAAGAAATTAGGGCAAAATGATCTATTTGTAGTTAAATGCAACATATAAAACTGGCTTCAAACTTTTATGCATTACCTGTAAACAAAAATTATAGCCTATTGAATGATATTTGATGTGTTGCTCTATGTTAGTTTTGGAGTTAAACATAAATCTAAGTGAAGTCTGAAAAAATATTGTAATTGCATGTTAACAAGTTGCCTGAGTTTTAAACTTTGGCATTTTAGACATGACAATTATATTAGAAAAAAATGTGTCAAGTCTCTTTTAGGAAAATAAAACTTTTTGATAAAAAAGTGGATGCATGAAAAATTCAAACAACCGACAGAAGTATCAGTGAGAGATTAAAAATTCACAGAAGATATACCACCTGCAAATCATCACTATTGGCAAACTCCCTTGTGACTTCTCTCTGCACATAGATAGACGTGGGCATATATAGATATAGGTATAGATAAATTGGGCATATGTAGTAGATATGGGAATACCTAGGTCAGGCATATGAAGATATGGGCACATACAGATAAACTCTGCATAAACAATTCTGCATTAAAAGTCATGTTATTATGCACAGTACTATGTGGCCTGTTCTTTTTCTAACTCAGAAAAATGTCATAAACCTCTTTCCAAGTCAATAAAAATATGTTTTTATCATTTCATACAGCATTCAGTTGTACCGAGGCTTGGCTTTTCCAATTTCTTGATGATTGACATAGAGTGACCATATTTTTGTAGCACAACAGTAAAATATTATTTATCTATCAATTGATTTATAGCTTATCTCTTTATAAAAAGAATGCATGGTGACTTACAGTAAACATATAAGTAAAAAATGAAAATGTGAAACAAACACAAACCCAACAAATAAAAGCAAGAGAAAAATATAAAACTCTCGTAGTAAATGAAGTTTTGAATGTAAGTCTTACTTCAGGCTCTCAATGTCATTAAAATTCTATGAAAAACAAACAGAAAAATATGAAGTGAAAATAAATATTAGAAACAACAATCAACAGCCCATTGCCAGAATCCAGAATCTCCACTAACTTTAAAACTAAATTAGAAAGACAATGGTTCACAAAATATTGCCACAGATAACACAAAGAAACAGAGCAGATATTGTGACCATAAAGAAAAGAAAACAGGGGCGGCTGGGTGGCACAGTTGGTTGAGGCCTCCGACTTCAACTCAGGCCATGATGCCCCAGTTCGTGGGCTTGAGCCCGATGCTAGGCTCTGTGCTGACAGCTCAGAGACTGGAGACTGCTTCAGATTCTGTGTCTCCCTTTCTCTCTGCCTCTTCCCCGTTCACTCTGTCTTTCTATCTCTCTCAAAAATAAATATAAATTAAAATTTTTTTAATTTACAAAGAAAAGGAGAAAAAAGAAAACAACATGTTATTTTTTGTAACAGAGTATCTCCACAAAAACACAGCAAACTGATAACACTCTCTAGCTAGGTTAAGTGGAGAACTTTTGAAATTCGGGAAAAGGGGAATTTACATTCTTGTATTTCATCTCCTTTGTATTTCTACTACAAATATGTATTTCTTGTGAAAACTTAGTTATAAGGTCTAAAAATTATTAAGTCCAACACAGAAAAATTCAGGTTATAAAAATCCTGAATTTAAGTGAAAAAAAAAAAAACGATATGTGTATTTGAATGATTGGGTAATGGGTGGGATTATTATTATTTATTTTCTTCTTTCTCCTTCCTAGATTTTGTACCCACTGTTCTCCCATGAACATACTGCTGTTGTATAAGCATAAAAGCTCATACTTAGAAATAACTACAATGAATATTAGTACAAACAGGAAAAAAGAACACTAAATGTAAAAACTTGGTGATTCTATCAAACTTCCATTCAAAGCACTTGATGTGCCCTTGCCTGAAATTCTTTCCCCTGACATCAGTGTAACTCATTCTCTCAAGAACTTTAGATCTTTATTCAGTGTCACTTTTCAGTGAGGCCTTCTCTGACCTCCTATTTAAGACACACACACACACACACACACACACACACACACACACACACTTTCATACAAATAAAAAGAAAAGATAATATATTTACTATGTAGATTTTCTTTTAATCTGTGAGATTTGTAAAGGTCAGTTTATCATGCAAATACACTCTCATAGATGTTATTTTCCATAACAATATACAATAAAAATCTTTAGAAGTTGCTAAACATTTTTTGAAAATACTAGTTTTTAATAACTGTGGTATCCAGTAGATGGATATAATACATTTAAAAATTAAGAAATTTTGAAAATTTATTAGGTTTATATTTTTCTATTGAAATAAAATATGAAAGGAGCATTTTATATTTATTTATTAAAAATTTACTGATTACATATAATGAACTAGAAATGGTGCTCCAGCACAGGGGGCAGAGGCAAGAAAGAACACGGAGTTCCTGCCTCCAAGAGCTTACAGTATAAGTAGAGGAAGAGACAGCAATTATGCAGACAATGATGAAAAACCCACTTAATTATAACTGTGATACAGTGTATCATGGGAGGGACTGGGCAGGAGTATAAACCACTACTGGATATTGAAGCAAAATCATGCTGATGAAGAGTTATTTCCACTGAGACTTGATGGGGGCCCAAAAAGGACAGTGTTCTAGGCAAAGGACTTGTATATCAAGCATCTATGTCCACTACATAAAATCTGCCTGCAAATAACTATTTCCTTAGAATAACTAGACATGAAATCATCAGACCAATGAGCATGACAATGTTTACAGTTTTTTATTCATATAATCTAATTTCCCAACACTGAGTTTCTTTCAAGATATAATCCCACCAGCAAAGTATGCAAGCATCTATGTTACAATTTTTTTCACCAACACTTGGTATTATATTTTTACCTTGATTTTTAAATTACACTAAGATAATATAATTACTATTGAAAAATCATAAAATATGTATCATTATAAAAAATTAGTAATGAGATTACAGTTCCCAAGTTTCCACCATCTAGAAATTACAACTTTGAACTTTTTACTGTATATTCAAGACATTCCACTGTGTACATATAGGCATTAAACGGTATTGTCCTTGTATAATGGTTGTTTTTGACTTAATATAAACATTTTCTGGAATAATAAATGTGCATACACATTATCGATTCATATTTTGAACAGAATCCCGTTGTTAAGACTATAGGAAGTTTAATCATCCCATGTAGTTAATTTTTCTGCAGTTTCACTATTATATGTCTAAGTGTAGATTTTTTAAAACTTCTTTATCTTGCTTGTGGCTTCTTGAGGTGCTTAAATCAATGGATCAATGCATTTCAGTGGTTCTTACAAATTTTTCAGCTATTGTTGCTTCAAAACTGCCTCTGCCTAATTTTCCTTCTCTTTTTCCTGGGACACAAATTAAACATTCTAAATATCATCAACTCCTCTAGGTCTCTTACTATTTTCTGAATTTTCCTCATTTTTGTCTCTCTATATTTCATTCTGGATAGTTTCTAATGACCTACATTGCAGTTCAGAATATATCAAACACACATAATTTGTTTGTAAACCCTCCTCTGTTTCCTTAATGTTATCTCAGATTTTAGTTATGGTTTCAAGTTGGCCCTTTTCTTTTTTAAATTTTTTTTTTCAACGTTTATTTATTTTTGGGACAGAGAGAGACAGAGCATGAACGGGGGAGGGGCAGAGAGAGAGGGAGACACAGAATCGGAAACAGGCTCCAGGCTCTGAGCCATCAGCCCAGAGCCCGACGCGGGGCTCGAACTCACGGACCGCGAGATCGTGACCTGGCCGAAGTCGGACGCTTAACCGACTGCACCACCCAGGCGCCCCAAGTTGGCCCTTTTCAAAATTATCATATCATTTTTTATAGTTTTTATATTTTACTGACATTTTTAAGCTCAGCCTTTACCTCGCTAACAAATTGTTTTATATTTCTAATATCCAGAGTGCCAAGGTCTGTTTCTGTTGTATGCTGTTTCTGCTGCTTGCAGCTGATATTCTCTAGACCTGTTGTAAACTTCATTATCTTTGGTTGTTCATTGAATGTTTATTTGAAAAATTACTTTTCAAAATAATTTCAGACCCAGGAAATGGTATATTTCTTCAGAGGGAAACTTCATTTCCTTCTGCCAACCCTGTAAGGGTGGTAGCCATCTGAGACCAAGGCTTGAGGTTTGGGGGACCGTGTAGATGACCATTCAGAGTGTATTTCATATCCCCTATTTCAGAGAGCAGCCTTTCAGGGATCCAGGCCAAAATAATTGTATTTCCCTTTGAGAGGGACTGAAATTTAATCTCTGCTTCACACTCTACCAAAATACCAGCTTTACAATTTAGCTTCACACCACTGACTGGGACATACCTCTTTCAACTCTAATGCTCTTTCTGTCCTTGGTCTGTTATTCCTTACTATCTTATTAACTACATGATCCATTTAAGAAGATGTTTTGCATTTCTTCCAGTTTTAAAAAAATTATCTTTTTAGGGTAATTGTTCTGCATTACCAACCCCCCTTTATAAGAAACAGAAGTCTCTCCACATTTAATTCCAAGTTGTTTGAAATTAAATCTATTCCCAGTTGTGATTGTTATTTTACAATCAAATGATGCCTTCATGAACATGTATCCAAATGTACTTGTGTTCTGGGGTACCTGGGTGACTCAGTCGACTTAGTGTCCCAACTTCAGCTCAGCTCATGATCTTGCAGCTCAGCTCATTTCAAGCCCTGCATTGGGCTCTGTGCTGACAGCTCAGAGCCTGGAGCCTGCCTTGGATTCTGTGTCTCCCTCTCTCTCTTCCCCTCTCCAGCTTGTGCTCTGTCTCTCTCTCTCTCTCTCTCTCTCTCTCTCTCTCTCTCTCAGAAATAAACACTAAAAAGAGGAACTGAACTGAACTAGGAGCCAAATCTGATTTGGAGACTGGTTATTTCCTTATATTCTTACAAAAAATATTTGTTCATATGGTATGCATTTTAAGGCCTTGACATGTATCACCCATTTATCATCCAGAAAGAATCTATGCTTATTCTCCCTTTAGTATTTCATCAGAAAGTCATTTCTTCCCAATTCCCCTCCTCGTCTCACATACACAGACATTTACACATATAACTGGGTAATGATTTTTCATTTTTGGCAGCTTGATAGGAATATAAAAATAAATATATACCGTCTTTTAAACTGTGTATCTGTTTCACTTCTAGTGAGACTAAGCATATGTTCATGTTTATTGAACATGTAGTTCTTTATTTGTGAATTAATCTAATTTTTAAAATCATATGATGAGTAGTCAATAGACATTTTTATTCCCACTTGTACTACTAAAGATACAAATAAAGTAATTATATAAACATGTAAAATTAAAGTAAATGAAGTCAATAAAGGAAAACATCATGAAAATAATCAGGTTTTAAGTAAAGCAGAAAACTAGAATTAAGTAGTTAAAGCAAAAATCAACAAATTATGGCCTAGGGGCCAAATCTGACTTGGAGTCTGCTTTTATAAAGCTTTATTAAAACACCAACATGCACATTCATTTATACATTGTCATTGTCTCTTGCACTTGACAACACCAGAGCTGAGGAGTTGTCATACTCTACTGCCAGCAATGCTTAAAATACAAGGATCAAGAGGGATTGGTCTTAATCCCTTCTAAGAGTGAAAAACCAGCATAATTTGTATTAAATGCCATCACAACCCTCTACAATATTATAAACATTGGTCTGGATATTACTTAATATTATATTATAATTTTATAATTATAATTTATATTATATTATATGTATAATAAAATAATTATATATTACTTAATATTACATTATATTATATATTACTTAATATATATTATAATTATAATATATAAGTATATATACCTGTTATATGTGTGTGTGTGTGTGTATATATATACACATATATATGGTAATATATATATATGGTATAGTATATATACCTGTTAAAGAGGAGAACAGTAGAAAACAATGTAGAATTAATAAGATAATTCAGTCATTGAGTAAAATATTAATATAAACAAAACCCATGGCTTTTCTTTACTTCATCCATAACCAGTTTGAAGATAAGACTGGGGAAAATTCCTTTTCAATAGCCAAAAATACATAGGTAATCTAAGAAAATCACTTAGGAAACCTGTAATTTCTTTACAAATGAAACTTCAAAATGAATAAAGAGACCCACCAAGTGTTGAATTGTGAAAGATTTAACAAAACCAATATAGCAAATCTTTCTAAGGACACTTAGAGGTTGAAACAATGTCAAATTAAAAAAAAAATTTAAAAACCAATCATTTTATTACCTGACAGATGAATTTAAATTGTGACAAATGTATGAATTTTAAAGCTACCAAATTTGGGGGGGGGGAATGAGTGAAAGAGAGCAGTTGTCCTATCAGATATTAAAATATATAATAAAACTGATTATAGGATCAACAAGTCATTCAATGGACAAATAAACAATACTAGAATAAGTCTTTGGATATATAGGTACCTAGCAAATAATAAAAGATGTAACAGAAACTGGGAATTAATTAATGACTATTGTGACCTAGACCAAAATGAGGCTTAGAGCATTATTTTCTCACAACATAAATCAAAATAAAGCCCAGATGGACTAAATAATTAAAAGTAAAACTGAAATAGCGGTTGCTAAAGATTTGGTCTCCTATGACAGTCTGAGCATGTGACAATTTGAAAAACCTGATTCTCTCTTAACTAAGCCTGGCATATAACAGGAACTGAACAAATGTGTGCAATGAACTAATAAATATAATTACTCATTTATAATAAATCAATTGATTACTATAACCTGCATCTACAAAATCTTCATTAATCATACCTTATTGGGCTCTGACGCAAAACTTGAATTCGAAAAGTATGGAGTAAATTTCTGATCAAACTATAGATTGCAATAAATGCTATACTGAGATTTTTAAGAAAGTGCATTTTATATTTTCTTCTATAGGAATTGGTAATATGCCATATTTAAAATCACCAACTATGGTGTGAGATTCCCAAATCTGACAATGAATTACTGAATTCAGTAGCATATTATTCTAATATCAATACAGATATTGTTAGAGTCATATACTCTCCACTAAAAATTTTTTTCATCAATATTTACATTAAAAGAATAATGGCTGTTTCCAAATTCTTTTGGAGCTCTGCTTCCATACTTTGAGTCATCCATGTAATGGTGAATGTTGAAAATTATAAATTTTTAGCTTTCATCTTGCTACCACTTCAGATTATAGACATTACCCTTTTTGCCAATATGATTTCTTGGTATTTATTTGCTTCTTCAAGAAAAACATTAGTAAGAGCTTAATATGTGCTAGATATTGAATAAAGTAATCTTATAAACACTGTAATTTTGGTTATTTTTCATTAACTGTTGAGCAGGGCTAACCAATACTGAATATAAATATTCATGACAATAAAACAGTCTGGGTCACAGTTAACATCTAGAAACTATACTAGTTCTACAAAATTACTAGGAATTTTAAATAATGACTATTATTTACTATCAGTTATCAGTGGTGATCAGCAATCATCAATTGCTAATTTCTAATCAACCATCAAAATTTAAACAAGTTAAATATTATCTCTGCTGAAATATACTTAAAAATTTCACTGAAATTATTAGGGTTTTTTTATTTACCATATTGTCACTGTGAAGTTTATATTACATATGTCTAGGATTATGTACAGTATATATTTAATTTATCATCTCCTCATAAATCATCACCTTCCCCCAGTTTCTATTCAGTTGTTACTCTTTTCTGAACTGATTCCAATTTTCTGACATTTTCCCAATATTAAGTGCATAGGAATTTTTTTAAATGTTTATTTATTTATTTTGAGAAGGGGGGAGGGGCAGAGAGAGAGGGAGAGATAGAATCGCAAGCAGGCTGCATACTGTCATCGCAGAGACTGACATCAGGGCTTGAACTCACAAACCTTGAGATCATGACCTGAGACGAAATCAAAAGTCAGATGCTTAACTGACTGAGTCAACCAGTCGTCCCAGAAGTGCCTAGGAATTTATGTGATGTTCATGCTAGGTGCTCAGGGCAGAGTTTATACTAAGGTATTCAGATTCACAAAACATCAGGTGGGGATGACAGTTTGGACAAAAGTCCTGCAGTATATCATAGAGCATATTGTGGTAGCTCTAACTTCCTCTAAAGGAGTTATACTACACTAAGGGGGTTGAAGAGAAGATACTGTGGAGAAAGGAAGCAATTAGAATGGGTAGGAATGGATAAAAGGGGAATAAAGAAAGGAGAAATCACTAATAACTAACGCTTTAGCTATTTAAAGAATATTTTAATAATAAATGTTCCCCAGATTTCTTTTCCTTTCTAACTGCTATTACTTTGCATAAAAATTACTTACATGGGATTGTTATAACTTTTAAATATTATTATGTAGCCCTTTGTCCAGAGCTATTAAAAACTGTTTTTGTTTTCCTTTTCTGCATTTTGGACCAGCAATTATCTCTTCCCCTATTGTCAGCTTCTCCTTTTTTCATCTTTACAACACTGGTATTTCTGTAACAAGCAATTCAATTTCTCTTTCTATACTGTTAGCCTCTGTACTAACACCACACACACACACACACACACACACACACACACACTTGCACACTTCCCATTTGTCTGATCTGCTACCTTTACACTCCATTGCCTGCAACGTCAGCTGCTCATGTCCACACTCGCAAAGATGCACATCTAAATCTATGCAGTCTCATCTTTCCATATAAAAGAAACTATATGAGTTTGCCTGTTATACTACAACTTTTCAAACATCAAGTTTTCATCTTGCTACATAGTTGGACCTCCATTAGACATCCAACTGAGGAAGAGGGAGAAAAATACATTCCACAGAATATTCAATATCAGTAGAAATAAGCAAATAAAGTTCCATAAGAGCAAGAACCATATCTGATTTTCTCCTCCAGTGACTGATTAATGTTAGGTGTTTGAGAAATGTTTGTTGAATAAATGAATTTAAGAAATCTAAGGGAGTAAAGAGAAAATGGTTATTGAGAAACAGATTGCCCTAGTGGTTAAAAATGGCCTCTGGGAACTAATGGTCTGGATTCAAATCCCATCTACACATTTACCACTTACCACTTCAAGGAAGTGCTGAATCTTTCTGTGCCTCTGTCTTCTCATCTGTAAATTGGGGTGTAGCAATAGTACTTGCTTCACAGGGCTATCGTGAGGACTACATAAGTTAATACATGTAAGTATCACATGCATGTTGTCTTAGTTGTTTTAAAAGACTTCTCAATCTTCCCTTAATTATACAACTCATTTGCCTATCATTTCTGGAGGAAGATGGTTGGGTCTCTACAGGTTCACTCTTCTCTCACTTTCCTAACATTTTATGGAAACCACGTTTTTTGAAATGAATTGTTTGCTCTGGGCTAAAGTGGAGATACAAAGAAGGCAAAATGTAGTGGTACGTGAACTAATGGAAGAGCACATTTACTGAAGCAAGTGAGCAAATGGACCAGAAAATTATGTAAAGTGAGTTACAAGATACTCTATTTAGCCTAGTGCATAAAACATGGGGTGAGGAGTTAGAAGATTTAGGTTTGAGGTCTAACCTTGACACTTAGGAACTCCTTTACTTTGTACCTGTTAACCTTTTTGGGTCTCATTTTTTTTTTCATTTGTCAATATGTCATAAGCCTCACAGGGCTCATGTCGGAGTGAATAAGAAACTAAGCTAAAATATATGGACTAAAATTTTAGTTCTATATTTTAAATTCTGAATGCTTTATATAAGTAAGGTATACTTGTCTTTTTCTTTCAACTTCCTATTTAATTGATTCCCCAACTAATCTTGAAACAATACTAAGTCTGTTTAAATATTGTTCCTAACTCTTTTTAGACATATTATTTGCTACACTACATTACAAATACTAGAGTTAATAGACTATAGAGTGCAGTTCTGTGAATCCAATTGTTATATTTCTTTACATAAGTCATTCATTTTTAATTAAACTTCTGGTCTGCAAACATATTACAGCACTTCAAAACAGAATGATTTTAGTGGTGTTTGATTTTCTTTGTCATGCATTAAATTGTATCAACTCTTGATGAATAGCACAATCCAACAGAAACAGGAAGGACAACCTGTGAATATGCTATAGCTGCTCTTTTTATGCATCCAAGAATTCCACACCTATGAAGTGCCAGGCACTGTACTAGCAGCTGGGAACCTAACCATAGACAAGATCATCCTGGCCCTGCCCTACACAGATAACAAACTAATGAAGAAGATGTATAATTAAACAAGAAATTATGAAAATCTGTAAGAATAAATACTATGAAAAGGCTTTACCAAGCATCTTTGAAAGCTAAAGAAAAGACAACTTGGCCAAAAAAAAAAAAAAAAAAAAAAAATCAGGGAAGGTGTCTGAAGTAACTTCATGCCAAGACTTGAAGACAATTAGCCAGGGGGAAATGGCAATTATGAGTGTGATAGCATACAGCATATCTAAGAAAGTAAAATATCCAGGGTGTTGGTAGCATAAAAAGTGACGGAGAAACTTCATAAATTAGAAAGCAGGAAACAGACTGTAGAGCTCCTGGAGATCAAGCTCAAGAACAATCCATTGGAATAAATTAAACAAGAGATTGACCTGGATCAGATTTGTTTTAGGAAGCTAGCTTTGGCTTTATACACACAGATTGCTTTATGAAAGTTTTCTAAAAGCAAGATGGTTTTAAGAGAGATAACCCAGAATTCTACTGCTGTATCCCAACTGGGAAATGATGGTGGCTTTGAGAAGGGTAATTGCTATGGAAAACTTATTTATGGTGGAGAAGTGTCTGAATTTGATGATTCCCTCACTGATTAATTCAGCCATTCATTTGCCAGTACTGATTAAGAGTCTGCTCAGTCAGGCAGTGAGCTATTGCTGTGGATGTGGCCTTAGAAAAGGCATGTGTGTCTTCATTTGTAAATATCTAAGAGGTAGGAATGAGCAGTTTGCCATTTGAGAAATAAAATGGTTTCTTCCCTCAAACCTTTCACCAAAATATATTTCCACTTGAGTGGAGATGTCTAATAGATCACTGGGTAAGTGTGCCTGGAATTCAGGAGAGAGGTCTGGTACTGATACATGGACTAGAAAGTCACCAGCACATGGATGACAATGGACAAGATTCTAGGCAGAGAATGTGCAATGACACATGAGAGGAAATTGAATGAAAGAGTGGGGAATGCCAATATTTAAGGGAATGGGGGGGGGGAGGGTGGAAAGCAGCCTTTAAAGATATATGAGAAGTCATGGCCAGAAACTGAAAGGAGATAGTGCTGCTCAAGAAGCCAAGGAAAGAGAGTTTCAAAAAGTAGAATGTGTTTAACAGTGTCAAATGCAACCAAGAAGTCAAAAATAAGAATTTTCTAGAGTACAGGATTTATTGGAGCGAAACCTATTATGACTATGTGAAAAAGTTTCCATAAAATAGTGGATTGGACATGAGATTTCAGTGGATAGAAGATATTCTTCCCTATATTTTATAAATATCAAATCTTATGAATTTTTAATATCAGAGGAAGATATTTGGCACAAATATCCTAACTAGATGGCTGTTTCCACAACTGTCTTCCATCCCAGATATGCTCTAAGTTTATCCATGTCCCATATGAAGAATGGCACCTAGAATTGAACAGGATTCCAGTTATGATCTGACCTGCATGGAATATGGTGGAGCCATTCAATATATAAATTGTAATTTATTAGACACTGATATGACCAGAATTCTGATTTGCTTCTGTGATAAGGACAGGCTGGTTCTTGGGGAGTCGAATCTCACTAGTAACCCCTTAGAGCTTGCTACCTTGTTATTCACTAAATCTTTTGTACACTAATGCCCTTTTTCTATGACCCTTCACTTGTAAGTTGTCATTTTAATCCTAATCAAATATTTTTATTACATATTCAATTCATTGCTTGACCTAAGACCTCTTTGAATAAATAACCTATTTATTTAAAAATGCATAGTGTGTTTTACTATTGTATAAACCAGACTGATACCAGATGGTACAGATTGGCCACGATTACCACTTTTTTTTTTTTAATTTTTTTAACGTTTTTATTTATTTTTGAGACAGAGAGAGACAGAGCATGAACGGGGGAGGGACAGAGAGAGAGGGAGACACAGAATCAGAAGCAGGCTCCAGGCTCTGAGCCATCAGCCCAGAGCCTGACGCGGGGCTCGAACTCACGGACCGTGAGATCGTGACCTGAGCTGAAGTCAGACGCTCAACCGACTGAGCCACCCAGGCGCCCCCGATTACCACTCTTTAACCTGAAGCCTTCTTAGTCACAGCCCCTGGCTCCCCTCACTGCCCCCGCCCCAACATACACATCCTCTCTGTTTAACCATACCACATCCTTGGGGCATCACATCCTTGATCTTCTCTGGACATGTGATTATGATTCTCAAACATTTCCTCTTGGGTGGTCTCCGGGCACATCCCCAGCCTCTATAAGGACCCAGCTATAAAGGTAGGTCTTACAGAAGGTGGATATGCAGAGATATATTCCTTTTGCATTGCTCAAGACATCTGTCCCTGAGCATTTCCTATAAATCTGGAGTTGTTAACCATTTTTCTTTGGTCTTATAGCTCCTTCCACCTTTGGAGACCGTTTTTGCATATACCTCCCTTTCATGGACAACTATGTTAAGGGATGATTAATTTTTGATGTAGCTTACTTTCTTTCTTTTAATGTTTATTTATTTATTTATTTATTTATTTATTTATTTATTTATTTTGAGAGAGAGAGAGAGAGAGAGAGAACCCCAAGCAGGCAATGCACCACAAGCGCAGAGTCTACTGCAGGCTTGATCTCATGAATGGTGAAATCATGACCTGAGCCCAAATCAAGAATATGACACTCAACTGAGCCACCCAGACACCCCCATTTAGCTTACTTTCTATTTTCTGAAAGTGATTCACATGTCATTCATTGTTCATCTAAATCATGAATGAAGATATTGGCCAAGACATAACCAAAGATGGAGCCCATAGCACACCATCAAAGACCATTTTTCTCCAGACATCAATCCATTCAGAAGCATATTTAGAATAGAATCACTCAATCAATGAGTTACTAACTTGCCTGCCTATGCTATCACATAAGCTACATGTCTCCAGACTGTTCAATAGTTTGGCATTGGACACTCTCAAATGCCTTGGTGGACAGTAACTTAGTTACACCAGTTCTATCATGTTTCTTTGAATGAACTGTGAACTCTGTCCAGTGAACACAGCAAAAAATAATAACAACCATAAATTTTAGTAGGACCTCACCCAAGATAGTTCATAGTGGTTATCACTTTATTTTCTGTATACTCATGAATTATTTTAGATAATATAGTATAGAATGCCTTAAGGTCAAAAATGTAGGTCACTGGCCTATCATTTGTAGAATTGCCTTTTTTTCTCACTTGGAAAAAAAAAGTAAAAAAAAAAAAAAAATGGAACTCCAATCTGCCATCACTTCTGTTTTCTACAATAATATTACTTGTCAATCCCATCAGTATTCTGGGATTTAACTCATCCATATAGTAATATATAAACATGTTTAAATTATCTATTCTCTCACAAAAATATGTTTAATTTTCATATGCTTAAATTTTCTCTAACTGCATTCTTTCTCTTGTTCATTCCCCACACACCCCCAAAAAGGAATAAACTCATGGTTCTTCCATCTTCTCTCTCCTACAGTACTTTGTACTAGAGGTCCCTAGAAGTCCATACCATTTTTATTGTAATGTTGAGGCATGTTTTTCGACAGTCCATTTAGAAAAATACCAAATTATTTTACATTAATATGCATTTGAATTCAAGTTTCAGATATTTTTCCTAAGTTGCTTCTGTTTCAGAACAGTTTTTGTTATTGTCAGGAATAACTTGAATATCCCTGATGGAATTATTGAGAAGACTACATTATCTATTATTCAGTAGGCTTGCTTGAGCTTCTCAAAACCATTGCTCTGGATAATTAATAAATAAACCTGCCAATAAAATAATTCATGTGGAACCGACAACAAAGTAAATACATTTATTTGCCAAAATTTTCTAGCAGGAGCATTATTAAAGGAGACTCTATTATTTTCTTTGTTAACATTTGAAGCTTAGGCTGAGGATCCAAGTTACCTAGTCCATCAAATAAAATACCTCTTTTCTGTTACAGTCATCATAAGAGGACAGAGTGGAGCATTATTAAAAACTGGTTCATCACTTGTTATGGCAATACACCTTTGAAGGGCACAGAAATTATTTTAATTGGATAAATTAGATGTTCTTTGTGTCCATATGGAGTGTTGAATTTAATGATTTGGTTGAATGGATGTCAGTGTTTCTGTTCAATCTTTCAATTAAACTAATATTAATCTTACATTTTCTAAAGAAAGCTTAATAGCACAAGATAACTATGATATCTCTGGGACATACAGTAAGGTCACTGGATATAAATGAGCCCACATTGTTTTTCTGAATAATTCTGTAGCAAAGAGAGAAGCAGTAGAAATTGTAGCTATACTAGCTTTTTTTCCCATTAATCTCTTCAGACCAACACTGAAAGATCTATGTCTCTCTTTTGTCACATTGTTATACCTGGCACTCAGCTACACTACTTCATAAGGATCATTTGTAAAATCATCAGTTAATTTCTTGTTTGGTCTGTTGTAACCCACAAAAATCAAGAAAGCCTTTAAACAAATTCTTTTATTTTTCTGGAAGGTCTACTACAAATTAAAATGCTTTTATTTGTGTTTCAAAACTAAATTTGATGTGGTTTACATAAAGTTTTAGTCACATATCATCAGTCTACAAAACAGACTGAGCACGGGTTTTAAGAATTATATGAAAATACAAAGTTATAAAATGCTTAAATTATTTTACATTACTCATAAAATCATAAGATTTTGAGATGCTTCAATTAAAAAAAATGATTGGGGTTCTAGGATAATGATTCAGAGAGGCTGCAAAATTACAAGAAAGTTTCAGCATTGCTGTGAGCATTTCTGCTCAGAGGTGATCAACCAGCATATGACTCGCTGAGCAATTTGCCTGGTGTTATAGGAAAGCTTTGTTCTTTCAAACTGAGGAACTCTCAAAAATGTGAAGACACTCCAATAATTTTAAATTGTAGTATGCACCACATATCCCTAGAAATCCAATTCATTCTCTAAGTAAAAACATTACAACTTTTAAAATATAGAAGTCCTGTGCACAACAGAACAATCTATCCCTTCTACTTCAAATGCTGAATCACTCTAGCTGTTATTTCTCCCAACCTGAGATTTTCTGAAATAAGGAACTGTTATGATCATCAAAACATTACTTATTTCTTTTCAACGCCTTTTGGATTAATACTCTAAAATTATCTCTGAATTTCTTTCCAAGCATCCTGTGACTTTTGGAAGCCATTCTGGATTTAGACGAATTGTGTGTACTTGTATATAAACATACAAACTATGATTTCTCAAAAGTTATATTTGGAAATGGAGCTAAGTGTTCAATAAATACATATATAATTTCTCTGGGTCTATTTATACATCTATAAAATGGGAATAACTATGCCTACCTTAAAAGTTTGTGGAGATTAGATAATGTAGCCTACTACATTGCCTGATATGTAGCAGATGTATAAAAAAATGCTACTTTGATGCCATCATCATTATCCTTATAATAATTATCGTCAACATGAAGTTTCACTAGAAACATTTGGTTCCAGTTGCAATTCTAACACAAACTTGATCACCTTGAGTAGATTTACTCACATTTTGAGGCTTCATCATAAAATGTTAATAGTGGTTTGATCTGGATTGTGGATTTTCTTCTATTTCATTTTTTTCCCTTTTTCTCAACTATGTTACCTGATTTTTACATTGATTACACATCACTTATACAAAACAAGAACAAATACCTTATACTATATTGCCAAGCATGCTTGGCACCTGTGTATTTACAACTGCATTGATTAGTAATAGACAATTGCATGGTATTTCTAAGGAACTGGACAGAAGTCAGCATCTAGAGAGATTCAGAAGTTACATGAGATACAGATGATAAATGCAGATTATGAAACATCTCATGAGTCACAAACTCCTTCTATACCCTCAGACCAACGTGAATTGGAAGGGAGGCCTCTTGTCTCTAAGTTCCCCACTGTTAAATCTCCAGCATCCAGAACAAAAGATACTGAGGCATAGATGGTGCTCAAACACATTTGCTGAATGAATGGCCTGGATGTAGGCTGGCGTTCCAAGTCAGTTAGTGAGGTTCAGCTATGGAGCAAAAATGGACTGGAGAATGAGACTTGGGTCAAGATGTCTAAGCCAGGTCGTTTGATCCTAATTCCACTTTCTTTAAATCTTAGAGTCCAATTATCCCTAACAACTGTATGGATAAATAAATGGAACTGAAAGAGAAGAGGGTAGTCCTGACTGGCTCACACATTCAATAGAGGTGAAAAAGATTACACAGGGAAATAGAATCAAGGAATCTGGCTTAAGCCTCTTGACCTAAGTCATGTTCTCCAATCCAATTTCCCCTGTAGTGGGGATTATCAGGCACATGTAAAGTAATTAATACATCATTCCTTTGTTCCCCATTAGACTACTCTTCTTTAACAGATTAGCTTCTTTGAAAGGAAGCCCATAGGAAAGACACAGTTACTGGCAGGCCTTGAACTCCAACAGGTACTATAAAAGCACCAAAGATAGGAATCCAGGTTAGGGGTGGAATTACTAATTGGAAAGAATCTCTGGAGTGGGTCAAAATAGAGTTTTAAGAGGTAAATACAAGTAAGCAGGTAAAGAGGAAGGTAAAGACTTTTCTGGCTAAAAGGCACCTTGACAA
This sequence comes from Leopardus geoffroyi, assembly GCF_018350155.1. Lineage (NCBI taxonomy): Eukaryota > Metazoa > Chordata > Mammalia > Carnivora > Felidae > Leopardus > Leopardus geoffroyi. The sequence continues at coordinate 88,051,399 of NC_059332.1, read as the reverse complement.
AGTGGGAGCCAAAGCATCATGTGAACAGGGAAACAACAAGCAAGTGTAGAATGCTAAAGAATAACCTACAAAACAGAGAGGGATAAGAAATAAAACAATTGAGGCTGACACAGGTCAAGTCATGAAAAGCTTTGAATGCCAAACAAATAAGCTTAGCCTCCTCTATGAAACAATAAAAAACCACTGAAGAAATCTAAAAGGAGAGAGAATACCAGTGGTTAGGTGGAAGAGAAAAAAAAAAACTGAAAAAAGAGACATCAGTGTGGAGACTATCATAGCCAAAGACAAAAGAAATGACTAAATTTGAGTATCAGGATATTAAAAAAAATGATATTGCACCAATATATATCTAATCACATTTTGATAAATTTGAAGTACCATTTCTTGAAACCTCTCAATTTATTCCAAAGGGGAACTAAAAAGACATGATTCTAAATAATATTTAGAATTACATAGAATGTGGCTTCTGTGAGTTTACTGGACTACATTGTCATCAGCAGCATAGAGACTAAGAGTTGGAGAAACTGGACTTTGGACTTTCTGCTCTACCAAAAACTAGGAATTTACCTGAGGTGGAGTGACATTCCACAGTGTCAGGACAAATCACTGAGAAGAAAGGTGAATTATCTAATGTAACCATGAAGGGATCTAAGTTGCTGTTCCATATTTCATCAAATGACAAAATATGATAGTCCCATTTGTGGCATAATGATAACATCGTATGACTTCCATTCATCTTACATTAGTTATATTAGTTTGTATGAGATCTGAAATGTTTGTGGACAAACATTGGCATACTAGGAATCAATTTAAGAGCATTTATGTTCATTTATGTTCTATTCATAAACATGAAAGAATCAGTAGAATTCTCTGGATTTTATTTGATAGATCCGAATGCAAAAACCAGTTTATCTATTTAGATAACTGAGCCAAAATAACATAAAACTGCTGGTGTGCCTCTGAAGATCAAAACTAGTCTCCCATGTCCTCATTTCTCATGTACAGGTCTGTATCTATTTGTGAATTTGTGTTGTTTTATTTTAGCATGCCTTGTTCTAAACAAGAGTTGATTCTGTTATCCTAGACATAGCCTAAACTTTACCATTCTTTTGTTTTAAATTTTTTATATTTATTTATTTTTTGAGAGAGAGAGAGAACAAGTGGGAAAGGGGCAGAGAAAGAGACACACACACAGAATCCAAAGCAGGCTCCAGGCTCTGAGCTGTCAGCAGAGAGCCCAAAGTGGGGCCCAAACTCACAAACCGTGAGACCAAAGTTGGAGGTTTAACCAACTGAGCCACGCAGGTGCCCCTAAACGTCACCACTGTTAAGAATATCTTATTGTTTAAAAAGTGGCTTAAAAATAAACATTAATAAAGAGTTTGACTCACAAAAGTAAATTTGAGGTTTTGAATTAAAACTATTAGAGTAAATCAGCTACATTTTTAAATTAAAATTTCATAATGATATATATCATTTACATTTCAGAATTTATCACAAGAAGGCAGAGTTGTGAAAATAATATAATTTCCTAAAGACACTGTAAGTTAGAATTCACAGTTTCTGATGGAAAGAAATGCCGAGTCTAGAATTTCTCCAAATTTTTATTAATTGCTAAATTTAGAGTCTATATATCTAAAATGAGTGGAAACTTTTACACAATTATTTTATGCAAGATTTACAATCTCTAAAATTTCTAGTATCTCCAAAATGCTTTAAAAACAGTACAAAACCGTTTTAGATACATATAAGTTGGCTGCAACCTACTAATTGAGGACTGACTAAAAACTCTTAATATAACAAACATTTCATTCATTAAACAATCCATTCCTGTTAGAAACACATACACAATATTTTCTCCATTTCCACCTTCCTCTAACTCATCATTGTAAATCTTCATCAAATTTTTGATAGTCTGGTGATCATTTATTACTATTTCACATTTCCTTGAAATTATAATCTACACTAATAGTTTGGTTTTTTTAATGGAAAAGTCATCCAAAGCTACCCTGGGTATTTTCTTCATGGATAAATAGAAATATCTCAAACACTGAGAACTAAGCTGTGTGAAAGACTGATTAACTGTGATTTTTTTTTTTTACATTTGATAGTAGTATGATGGGATATTGTTTCTAAAATATCAGACTCAAAAAGATCAAATATTTTTTTTAATTGTTCAAGATCATATTGTACTTTTCTTCCACAAACAAATGTGAAATCACAAATACTACAGTTAAATATACACTTCAATTAATGATAGAATCCAATATAAAATTATACTGTACACTGATGTTGCTCTCATGAAATCTAAGAATCCCACTCCCAATTCTGTAGCAATAATTGTAATTACCTTTAGGTTACTTATTTAGAAAAAAAAGAAAGACAAGAAAACATGCCTGCACAAAGCTAATAAGCAAAAAATCTGTGTAGCTGGGAAGCACGAGTTTATAAACAGCAACTGTGTATGATTTAAATCATAAACAATCAATCATTCATGTTTATTGAACATCTATTATGTGTAAATCATTGTTTCATAGCTGAGACTTGGGAGAACCTTGACCAAATCAATAATTCAACTGTGAAAAACAAGCCCAGAGGTGGACCAATTCTTTCTAGTTTTCTATATCCTAGATTTACATTCATGCTATGAAACTGGCCCCTGGTGTTATATGAGATTTAATTAATCCATTAATTCTAAAATTACAATAAGATTTGCATGTTATAAAATATTGGATAGGGATGAATTCATAGTATTTCATTCATAATCTAATATTAAAGATCCTCTTACATGCCACAGTTAAGTGACCAAGTGCCCTGATCTTTCAGACAAGATACACTAACAGTTGCTGGGCTCTCCTCAATTGATTTAGTCATTCTAGGTTTAAGAATATCATGATTCCCTTGGGGCGCCTGGGTGGCTCAGTCAGTGAAGTGTCCGACTTTGGCTCAATTCATCATCTGTGGTTCGTGAGTTTGAGCCCCACGATGGGCTCTGTGCTGCCAGCTCAGAGCCTAGAGCCTGCTTCAGATTGTATGTCTCTCTTTCTCTCTCTCTCTCCCTCCCTGCCCCTCCCCTGTTTGTGCTCTCTCTCTCTTTTTCTCTCTTTTTCTCTCAAGAATAAATAAACAAAAAAAATATCATGGTTCTCATCTCTCTATGAGCCATGATTCTTACTGCACTTAATTCCTTGGTTCCTCTCAGGTTATTCGCAAACATTTTATCTACCACAGAGTAGCTTTTAGCTTAACTTGATTAATTTACACATGGTCTATACCAATTCTCCTAAGACCACTCATGTGGTTTGACTCTAATAACCACACTGTTTACCAAGCACAATAAAGGAAAAAAAATGTTTATTTGCATGTTGTAAACCAAAAACTCAAAATATTGGGAGAGCAACCAACTGATCATTCCCAAATAACTTGGCCCTATAGCAGAATGCTCCTATAACATACATTTATACCCTTGAGTTAGATATGGCTTATAATTAATGCAGTATGAATAGCAACTCCTGGACCATAGTCCAGCTTCCAGGGACCCTTATTTTCCTATCCAGGGAAAGCTAGAACAGAGTAGGGACACAGGTCATTATCTAAGAAGAATATATATCTGTAAGATCCACTGTAGCGGCTGTGCTCTGAACAAGGTGTCTTCAGTCTACCTCAGTTCCTGACCCTCGCTGTTTACAGGGTTCATCAGAAGAAGAGAGCTGTGTGATGGGTATTGCAATGGAGAGGGAGAGTGGCTTATTTGCTCCTTAGGTCAGCCTAAATATTATTAGCTTAATTGGTCTATTTTACTTAAAAGGGCAAGTCTTTTTTACATAGGATTTTTTCTTCGGCTTGGTCATATTATATATTTCCAATACATTCCCTACCCTTACCCTCAGAAGATGGCTTATTTCTCTGATAATAAAAACAATCAGAAACCTTCCATAGGCTGTCACTACCAAATCAACCCATTCATTTGCAACCAAGTACATATATTCTGCCTTCCCTCCTTTTACGGCTAAACTGTTTTTGATCCTACTTAATTCTAACACTTTCATCTATGCATTAATCCCATCCTTCTTACCTTCTCAAGGATATTATTCCAGAAATTCTCCTCTTTCTTCTCCACCATCATTTTTTTTTCTTTTGGTTTATCCCCCTCAGCACAAAAATATGTTATTTCCCCTTTCTCTAAAAACAGACAAAAAATGTGGTCAACTAATATTTTACAGGGGAGCCAAGAATACTCAATGGAGCCAAGAATACACACACACACACACACACACACACACAAACACTGTTTCTTCAACAAATGATATTGGGAAAATTGGATATTCATATGTAAAAGAATGAAACTAGACCCCTATCTCATACTACTCACAAAAATTAACTCAAAATGGACTAAAGTCTTAAATGTAAGACTGGAAATCTGAAAAGCTCTTTGACATAAGTCTTAGCAATGATTTTTTGGGATCTGACAACCTAAAACACAAGCAGCAAAAAAAAAAAAAAAAAAAAAAAACAATAGACAAGTGGGACTACATTGAACTAAAAGTCTTCTGCACAGTAAAAGAAATAATCAACAAAATGAACATAAAACATGGGAAAAGGAAAAAAATTGCAAACCACATATCTGATAAGGGGTTAATATTCAAAATATATGAAGAATTCATATAACTCTATAGCAAAAGTCATCATCATCATCATAATCATTGAATTAAAAATGGCACAGTTCCTGAATAGAAATTTTTCCAAAAGAAGATAAATGAATGGCCAACAGTATATGAAAAGGTGCTCAACATCACTAATCAAAAGGGACATGCAAATCAAAACAATGACATAGACCTCATGCCTGTTAGAAGAGCTAACACCAAAAAAGACAATAGATAACAAATATTGACAAGAATATGGAGAAAAGTATACCCTTGTGCACTGTTGGTGGGACTGCACATGGAAACAAATACGGAAAACCGTATGGAGTTTACTCAGTAAATTAAAAATAGAATTGCCTTATGATCCAGCAATTTCACTTCTGGGAATACATCCAAAGGAAAGGAAAACAAGACATCAAAGAGATTCTGCATCCCTATCCCCAGGTTCATAGTATCAGTATTTACAATAGCCAAGATGTGAAAACAACCCAACTGTCCATTAGCAGATGAGTGGATAAGTAAATGTGGTGCATACATACACATACACACACACACACACACACACACACGCGCGCGCGCGCGCGCGCACGCACGCGCAGGAATATTATTCAGCCATAAAAAAGGAGGATATCCTGCAACAACATGGACATCTTTACTTGGATATCTATCTAATATAAATCACAACTATAAGATATAATAAAACTAAACCATCATGTTTTCAACAAAACTTGTTCTTACTTCATATTTCCCTCATCTCAGTAAATGATAACTCATATTTTCAGTTGTAACCAAAAGAACTTGTCACTTCCATCTTTCATATTACATAAGCAATCCTGCTGCAAACCTCGGCAGTTCTGTTCAAAATATGTCATACGAAACCTTTAACTATTTCTACCGCTACCATTCTGAACCAAAACATAAATATTTCCCATCTAAGATTATTAGAATATTCACTTAACTGGTTTTCCTGTTTCCACCATGGCCAACTAAAGTCTATTCTTAATACAGAGGCCCAGGGTAATCCTTTTATTTATTTTTTTATTTTTCTTAATGTTCATTTATTTTTTTTTTCAACGTTTATTTATTTTTGGGACAGAGAGAGACAGAGCATGAACGGGGGAGGGGCAGAGAGAGAGGGAGACACAGAATCGGAAACAGGCTCCAGGCTCTGAGCCATCAGCCCAGAGCCTGACGCGGGGCTCGAACTCACGGACCGCGAGATCATGACCTGGCTGAAGTCGGACGCTTAACCGACTGCGCCACCCAGGCGCCCCAATGTTCATTTATTTTTAGAGACAGAGACAGAGCATGAATGGGAGAAGGGCAGAGAGAGAGAGAGAGAGAGAGAGAGAGAGAGAGAGAGAGAGAGAGAGACAGGATCTGTCAGCACAGAGCCTGATGTGGGGCTTGAACTCACAAGCCGTGACATCATTACCTGAGCCAAAGTCAGACATTTAACCAACTGAGTTGCCCAGGTGCCTCCCAGGGTAATCCTTTTAAAAAAGAAATCAGTTCACCTGCCTTCTGGGACACTGAACTGTGTTGGCTCTCTCCTACTTTAGTGTTTCTTCTCTCTCAGCATTCTATACTCATTCTGCTCTTCATCCCAAACCTGGCATGACCAGAGCTCAGTCCTTGGTTTTCTTCTGTTCTTTCCATACTAAATTAGTGATCTCATCCAATTTGATGCCATAAATATTATCTATACTACAACAACTCGTAAGTTTATATCTCCAGCTTGGCTATATAAATCCAGCTGTCTGCCTGGTTCTTCTAGCTGGATATCAAATAGATAGCTCAAGTTCATTATTTCTGAAACTAAAAATGCTTCACTTGTGTCTTTCCCATAACAGTCAATGTCAATTTCATTCTTTTAATTGCTCAGCCCCAAATCTTGGAAACATACTAACACCTCCATTTTTTCACGACTTATAGCCTCAAATTGGCAATATCGGTATAACCTATAACTTTTTTAAAATGCAAATTCTTAAGCCTACCCAGACTTACTGAATCAAGAATGTTGGATGGAGCCCAGGAATCTCTGTTCAACAAAGCTTCTAGTTGATTCTTTTAGCTAATTCCAGATGTTTGCTTCCATTTGAGAATCACTGTTCAAAAGAATATGGAGAGTCTTACTGAGAACTGAAAGAAGCTTAGGGGCAAGGGTTGCTTCTTCAATTAAAACTTAAATTGCTTTGGGGTGCCTGGGTGGCTCAGTTGGTTAAGCGTCCGACTTCAGCTCAGATCATGATCTCAAGGTTGGTGGGTCCAAGCCCCGTGTCGGGCTCTGCACTGACAGCTCAGATCCTGGAGCCTGCTTCAGATTCTGTGTCTCCCTCTCTCTCTGCCCCTCCCCCACTTGTACTCTGTCTCTTGAAAATAAATAAATGTTAAAAAAATTAAATTAAAAAAACTTAAATTGCTTTGTAGGCCATTTAAATAATCATAAATGCTGTTATTAGACCTCACATGGGTCTCATGGAGGTTGGGAGAGTATGGCTGTGTCATGGCTTGTGACATGATGGCCTGAGTTGAAGGACTGTTCTACCTTCTTATCTACATATTGTTGAGCCAAGTATTTCACATCTCTCTCTCCTATGAAATAAGGTAAATAATACTTAGCTCACAGAGTTATTATGAAGATTGAAAGAGGCTATGAATTTAATATCTACAGCAGTATTCACATATAATATGAATCAATAAATGTTGGTTTCTGATGGCTGAATAGCTGTAATTTCTACTCTGACCTCTCTGCTAGAGGAGCCGCTTTATTTCAAGAAAGTAAGTATAAAGGCTAGAGGCAAAGATTGGAAAAAGATCCTTGAGAAATGCTCACATTTATTGTAAGTAGGAAGAACTGTTCCATAATTCCTCTTTTGCCCCTTATTTTATCCAATTCCCAAAATCTCACCCTGTCCATAAAGCCTTCCCATTTCCAGTCTCTCTTTAAACACGACACTTCCATGATGATTCTAACTGTGCTTCTACTTTTTTACAATGATTCATTGGCATAAAATGGTATTTTCATGTGTTTGCTTCTTTATCCACCTGGCCCATGCCTGTCCAATGTCTTTGTGTCTTGTATATAGAATGTTGTTAACCTTATATGTCTTAAGGAAAGCCCCTTAACAGACAGGACTTGCTTTTCTTGCCCCTAAATGCATAATAGTTGCATAGCACCATGTACATAGAGACTTAATGATTTCTGACAGATGATCTCAAAATAAAATACTAATAAACAAAAAGTATAAATGTATATATTTCTCCTAACCATAATTTTATCTTTCTTTTCCTAAATTCACAAAATTCCAACGTGTTTCCAGCTCTTCCTGGTGCTTTGTAACTTGAACAAAACGTATACCTAAAAGAGCTACTTAAAACGAAAAAGACATAAAACTAAATTAAGAAGCTAAATCAATCCATTAAAAATAATCAATATTCTCCCTTGAGATATTTTTCTCTCCCCCTTGCTTCTACCCTCCCTCCTCCTGTGTGTGTGTGTGTTGTGGGGGGCAGGGGGAGAATGTTTTTGTAATGCAACATCTTAGAGAGATGTGATTGCCAGGTTCATAATCTTTATATCACCAAACATATTTGTTATCACACACTTTCATTTACATACACAAGGAGAGAGAAGTTAAAGTTCTGTACCCACTTCCTTTCGTATAGGTCTTTGACTTGACCTTATAACCAAGAGAAGGGATCCTGGCCAATAACTTTCTCAGAAGGAAAAGCAGAGTTGATTTATAATGGACTCAGCTAAAATCTCAGGTGATTCTGATTTCTGGGATACAGAAAGCCTCCAAACTTCAAGCTTCTACAGCCTTTTAGAGATGCTAAAGTGTCAGAAATGTCAGGTAGAGATTCAGCAGGACTCAGGTGACTTAATGGATTTTATCACAGTTATATACGTAAGACCATAGTCACCATCAGTAACTGTTATTATATATGCTCTGTGTGTGTGAGTAATTTTGGCAGATTTATATGAAAATTGTTTGCCTTCAGAAATAGAAATGTGGATCTATTGATAAACAATGGTATCACCATGCCTCCTTGAAGTTAAGATTATAATTATCCAAGAAGAGCTCCCCTTAAGCTTTCTCCAGAGAACACCCAAATCAAGATCAAAAGCCAACTGCTTGGGACATTTTCAGCTTATACCACTCCTGGGCACGAAAAGGAGTCGCTGCCCATAGTATTCAGTTAATATTTCCTAGCCTTATTTTAATGTAGGGAAAACCTGAAATTATCTACAGCTATAAGAATGTGCAATATTCGGCATCACTCAGAGTTCTCATATGACAAGATTTATCAATCTTTAAAACGCTCAAAAGGCTGTGAGAACAAAAACTGTCAAACATAATCACAGCACCTGGGCTCCACAGCACCAGAAGAAATTAAGTGAGGATGTCACCGAGTAAGCTGCTCCTGCTCACACACTCACACCAGCAAAGAAGAAACAGTAAGTGCTACGGAGTTGGAAAAAACCTTGCCTCACATGTGGAATAGCACGACACCTACACAGAAAAAATAGCGAGCTGGTGCAGTTATCAGCACTGACATTTCAGCTCAACTCCCACCCCCCCCCCTTCCCTCCTCAGTCCCACGGGCAGCTGCGGCATTGACAGAAGGCCTGTGTCAGTTTCCATCTGACTGTCACTCTCACTTCTGCCTCTATTATCAGCAGTGCACTGGGGCAGTCCCTGCTTGGAAGGGCTGCTGATCTCTATCTCTCCACTCTAGCTGGCCCTGCCATGAACCTGACTGAGAGAGAGCGGAGCCAGAGAGAGCAGGGGGGAAAGGCTGTGCTCTGGGAAAGGGGACTGGGAGGGAGGAGGCGGGCAGTTGGGAGGGAAGAGAATAAGAAAAGAAAAGAGAAAAACCAACCAAAAAAGGTTAGGGAGGATAGGGGTGGGCCAGAGGGTGGGGGCGGTAGCGAAGAGGAACAGACCGAGATGGAGTGGGGGGCACTGATACAGTTTGGGTCCTTTTCTTATTTTTCCTATCCATTCTCCAGCGTTCAGTCTTTTGTGTCAGCTTTCAGAAATGCTCTGTTTGACTGGCAGCCTGTCACAGATCAGTTACCACCTAAAGCCGCTTGGCAGCGAGAGGTGACGGCCCAGGAAGGGATCTAAGTGGGTTTATCAGTGCTTCTTTACGCCTCGTGAGCTCCTTGACACAAAAGGAAAGGGTATTAAAGATCTAAAGCGAGCCCAAAAGCGTGAAAGCTCCTTATAGGCTGCAGGATGTGGATGTGACTAAATTTTTAAATATTTTGAGTTGATGCTATTCATTTTGCCAATAGAGTAGAAAGAATTTTTGTTACAGAAATGAGTGTATGTTCCACTTGAGCGAGATTTGGAAAAGGGAGGAAGTCCCTAAAATATGTGCTTAGAATATTACAACCACCCTGTATTTACAATCATGCATCTGTTTTGAATATAAATAAAATAAAACATATTTTAAATAAAAAATTCACATTTATAGGATTCAAGTTCATCTTGATATTACAGATTTTGCTTTTTTAAACATTGTAATTTAATATTTTAATTTAATTTTTTTGTTTTGTAGAAATGGTAAGTATGGAGAAGATCCAGCATTCATTAGGTCTCTGCCATATCTTCTCTCATGGTCCTTTATGCATGGATTATTATTAAAGTAGTGTATTTTTAGCATGCCAATAGCTTCTCTCAGCACATTCCTACAATGATAATGGTCCTACTACACACATCCAAGGTACAAAGCCATCCCTTTTGTTACCTAAAGATAATATTTTCTACTATGTTGTTTGTTGTTATTTATTAAAAAAAAATAAATAACTGTCTCTTCCTGGAATATCATTTGAATGCCATAATAATGGATTATCAATGATTACCTACTTTCTAGTATCCAGGACAGACAGATTTAATTTAGAAAGTGACTAAACCAAACATACTCCTGATTCCACGAACCACACATGATCATGGCAGCCAGTCTCTCACCACAAGCTATTAACTCTGTGTCAGGAGGCACTGCATCCTGAATGCCTATTAAAGGACTCCGGATTTTATTTTTTGTTATAACGACAATAATGAGAAAATATACTCCATTAAATGTTTACCAATGTCTTAAAGTAGAAAGCTTTCTAATTCCTTGATTTTATGTAGAACTGCCACCTTTTTTCAGTCCTCCTATTGTTTGTTTGCCTGCTGAACTGTTTTCCTTGCCCCAGTTATCTAACTCCCCTTCCAGACCCCACAAATGTTACCACGCCTCTCACAGAGAAACTCTTGCTTGGCTGAAATTCTCTATTTCTTGACAGTTATCAATTTAGAGACTAGTAGATATGTAAAAATAATCAAATTCAGCTCTTTCATTTTACATATAAATAAATGGATAATCAAAATTACCTATCTATCCAGTGTTCTACCACAATCCTAAGAAGTCCATAATATTATTATAAGGGGAAAAAAGTAAAACACGATTTTAAAAATCTTAAGAAACAAAGATAAGCAACAACACAGAGCAGATAAGCAAAGGGGTTTTAGGGTCAGAGAGACTGAGTCTTCTATTTACTAGCTACATAGCCCTATGTAAGTTAACCTTAGCATCAATCATTCTAAAATTGGTATTCGCATCTGTAAAATGGGAAAAACATTCATGGTGTCTTTATGGGAATTAATGAGATGATGCATTTAAAGTTTTGGGGACAATGTATAGCGTTGCACGGTAAGACGCCAATTAGTCCTAAGATTCACAGATAAATAATCAAAAAATTTTAAAGGTAGTGGGGGGTAGGGTAGGTAGGCAGGTCTTCTGAAACTGATAAAATAGATCATTTGCAAACCAATCAGCACAAGAAGATGGGTGCCCTGTTTTATAATGAGGTTTACATTTGCTTCCAATATGAGATAATATCAGCTAAATTCAATCATCTTACATATTAACACAGTGCAGCTTTCCTTCATTTTCAATTTCAAAGAAGGCCTAAATGTGGCTTTTGCAAACACTGGTATCAATACAGTAAAAGTTGATCCAAGCCAGACATTAGATTGTGTGTAAGTAGTTAAAAATAATAATAATAATAATAATAATAATAATAATAATAAATAAGACAGATAACTGTCTTGTTCAAATTTGAGGCTGAAGGAACACCTATTAACCCCTATTAACATTGTGAAAATTGTTTTTCCATTTCTTTGACACTATTATTTATTGTTCTAAATGATTAAAACTATTGCACTAAGTAAAAGCTCTTCATTTTTCATTGACACCAAAAGTCAGAAAGAAAAAGCAGATCTGTGGAAACAGAATCTTCAGAGATGTTTACCAGTTACCATTCAGAATTCTAGTATGCCTTTTATCTCAGTATTGAACCTGAAGAATTGAGTTAATTGCTTTATTTTCTATTGTAAACAAATTATGATCCCATACAAACTATTTTCACATTAGCTGACATCAATCAGATAATTAGGGACACCATATATAATTATTGGGAAGTTAGGGATGGTGTGGGAGGTAAGAAGGAAAAAAAATAAAATTTCAAAATATCAGCAAAGACTTCATCGTCTAATCTCATCTTCTACCAAAGTTAACTCACGCCTGGTGTCTTCTATAAATGGCAATGTGTTATGTAAAAGAGACAAACGCTAAAGAAAAAAATAACTGACTCCAATCACAAGGACAATTTTTCAAATCCATGGCCAGGCAAAAAGGAAGGAACCCAAAAGAATGTTAAAGCTTGTTCAATCCCCATATGTGCCCATTAACTTCACAAAAAGAAAACTGCTCCTAGTCATAGCCCTAACCCCTGCTGGTCATCTCACAAATGTGCCACTAGTCACACACAAAAGAACGTGGATGGCTCTTGTCACAACTTCTAGAAATCATGGTGGGAAGAAAGTGACTATGTCTACTGTGAACAATGCTCAAGCTACCAGTCAAAGGCTCTAAAGATTCACTTTCTTTGTTTCCTTCTGTTTCTTTTTTGTTTGTTTTATCTCAAACTAATTTGCATTTGTGGAAGAACAGCATTTCTGAAAGAGAAAATGTGTGGGGTTTTTTTTTGTTTCATGACTGAAGGAGGAAGTAAAAAGTAGGGATGACTAGAAAAGTGAGGTGTCATAGAAGATCAACAAGTTGGAAACATAATTTAGAGCTATTAAATATGCCTTCTAAAAATATGGAAACATATTTTTAAATTCAAGGTCCTCTGTCCCTCAGAGGTTGTTTTTAATTTGATATAGAATGTTTTATAAGTTATAAAGACAGCATAGAGAAGAAATGAAATTTGTATTCAATACACAAATATACAGATTTTAGGTAGTTCTATGTCTCAATATCCTCAGTCAGGTCAGTTAATGGAAAACTAGAAATGTGCTTTTAAAAATGGGGGGGGGGGATAAATTATAGTTGATGATGACCAAAAAACATCCAGATGTGAAAGTCTTGTTTTAGTAAAAGGCTCCATGGATGCCAATCCTCTTCCTAATCCATTAGACTTATACTAAGAGGTTAGCATGCACAAAGCATCATCTTTTCCATCCATTAATTTATGATTCTATAGCTAGCAGAAACAACCTGGTTGCAAATTTACATGCTCTGGGCATCAAATAAACTAATTAAACCGATCTATACAGTAATTGTCTTCTACTGTTTACTGATTAAAAAGCCCTTGAAATAATGAGAATTCCTTTCAGTAGGAAGGCTTGGACCCATGAGCTATGATGACTATCCATGGTATCAGAACTCCTCCTGGAGGACACAAGGCTAAGAAGCAGTAAGCAGTAAAATGCTGGGTCTCCCTCTCAGCAGTCACTGTCTTCTAAGTCTGACTCTGAGACAGTGTGACCTGTTTCAAAGCTTAGAACTCAGATTCTCCAAGGTTACCAAGAATATTCCTCAAAATTTCAACAGAGTTCAGAAGATTCTTTAGATAAATGACTTACACAAGGGTAAAAGTTCTAAAGGAAAAGTCAGCTATAAATATAATCAAAAAGACTAATAGGACACTCACTGAATTTGTCCATAATCTATACTTTTTTTTTCTAAAACACGTTTGCTTCTAGATCAAGGAATTCATGATATGGCAATAGCACAATGAGGAACATGAGAGATCACAGACAAAAAACAATGTCCAAAGTTTTTCAGAATGTATGGTTGTTACCTTGTATTCTAGGAATTCTCAACTACGAACATTTGAGAAAATGTTTTCCTAAATTTGTAGTGAAACACAAAAGTGAGAGAACATTCTGAATACTTCCATAACATTCAGCGTCCTGGAATATTGAATAACGTGGGCAAGGTTTATCGAGTATTTTTTTAAGTTTATTTATTTATTTTGAGAGACAGACACAGCGTGCACACGAGCAGGGCAGGGGCAGAAAGGGAGAGAGAGAGAGAGAGAGAGAGAGAGAGAGAGAGAGAGACAGAGAGAGTGAGAGAGAGAATCCCAAGCAGGCTTCACAGTGTCAGTACACAGCCTGATGCAGGGCTCCATCTCACAAACTGTCAGACCATGACCTGAGTTGGAACAAGAGTTGGAAGCTTAACTAACTGAGCCACCCAGGCGCCCCTGAATAACTTGAGCAAGGTTTTATATTCACTTTCTGTATGCAACTACTTCGTACTCAATAGTATGGTTTGCAATTATCATGTTAGAAAAAAAAAAGTTTTCACAACAACCCAGTTCAAAGATATATTTTCTGAATATATTCAGGGACACCCATTAATCACTTCACTACTATTTTCACCTTTTAACGAACGAAGAAAAGCAGAAGAAAAACAATTAAAATGAATTATTTGAAATAAAATTAGAGGTTGCTGCCTTATAAGAATGTCCTTAAGTTACTTAGCTTCCATTTTTTATGTATACCTGGAACTTAAGACCTGCTGAACTGTACTGGTATAATATTTTAAAATTTGTATAAATACCTACCAGGCTGAGAATGCCCACCAACTTTCAGCATATATTGAACCATTACTGAGATATCATCCTCCAAGGAGTATACAATGAAAATTCTTACATAGTCATTAATTGCAATTACCTCTCGCAGTAGAGTTATATCTCGTCTTTTGTAAGGTACTAATGCTCATTCGAAACCAAAATAACAGGTATTATTATTTTTTTAGCAAAATTGAGGCCTTCAAATCATTAATAGTTGCTACTAACAAAATAACAAAGCATCTTTTGCTTTATTTAGTTTTATTTAGACTGTTCTGTGTTCATATCCCTTATGAGCTCAGATTCATAACCAGACAACACTGGGCCAAATTAATGCTTTAAAGTGAAATACTATCATATCTCAATTATTTTTGTTTTAAATTTATATGTTTCTTTGGAATGCCCAAATGAAAATTATTCTTGTCTTTTGCACATCTATTCAGATTTTAGGAAAGTAATTTCTGGTGAATAAAAACAAACAAATTAATAAAATTCTATTAGAATTAATTTCTTCCTCCCTGGAGATTCAGTGTTTGGCGACAGGCTATCTCATATTTTCTACTTAATGGACCAATGTAGATGTTTAAAAAGTATCTGTGCATTATACAATAATGTCTGATTTGCTTCTCCCATGGGATTACTTTGAATATTAAGGAAGAGAAAGCATAAAAAGTTTTTTATAAATGATAAATGAATAGATTTTTAAAGAACTATTTACTATTATTTTCCAAGTCTGACATATGCAATGTACAAAATACATATTTATTAATTCTACTCCCTATTATTTTCAGGTGTTTAATCATCAATATTGATATGCCAAGTCTATCTTCCTCCACTCAGCATGAGAGCTTCAAGGAAGACTCATCAGAGAAATTTGGAGGCTTCAGCTGAGACTTGGCACTGTCGGTTCATCCTGGATGATATCAACAATGCGAACCAACAAAAAGCCTTCAAAATGCCTTAAATATCTAACAGTTATTACTTCCTCAGGCTAATGTAAAATGACCTTGAGACTCCTTTTTTTTTTTTTTTTTTAATATCTAACTCTGTTGCTCTGCAGAGCAGAATGGACTAAGGCTGCCACCTTAGAAAGCATAGGGTAGAGCTCTGAAGACATGAGATATAGAAAGGTATTGGAGGAACCTGAGAAAATAGCCAAAGCATGAAAAATTGCTTAGGAATTTGACCCTGGGCAGCCAAAGAGAAGTCTAGGTCACATGAAGTCTAGGAAGCAAAGGGGACCACAGCATGAAGCAGGGCTCCTGCGTTTGATGAGAATCTTGTGCTCTGAACAACAGCATCCTATTAAGAGGGAATAGTAGAAATGAAATCCAGCTTGTTATTCTCAGTCTTGTCCTCTGAAGCTGCTCTGTGTTCTCCCTGGACATACGTTTTTCTCGATATGCTCCTCAGTCTGTTCGCCTAGGAGGCTGCTCCTTACTCAGAAGGGAAAGTGTTTTTCTAATTCTACCAGCTAGAGAGAGAGCATTTTATTATAATTTGCAGAAAAGTACAGTATAGATTGCCAGTGGCTCTGGGCTGAAGACAAACTTGGTAGATTAACTTATTGTTTCCAGGGAAGGTGTTTCCCTAAAGGAGGTCTTCTTCCTAAAGAGAGTCTATGAAGTTACTGTTAAGGACATCCAACAACGCTGGAGGTAAATGGATTGTGTGTATCAAATTAATTCCCAGTGAAACTATAAAATTCTACTGTGGTGCTTTGAAAGACCTCAGATATCACAGGCTGGGGGTAGGGTGAGGATAAGAAACATGTTAAAGACCATCAGAGAGGGAGAGATAAGTAATATTTTTTTCTTTCACGTGTCTTTCTTAAATGTGTGTATCATGGAACTAGCTATACGTTAAATGACGACAGATGCTACATGATTTTGACCACTGTAGACAGTGCTAGCAGTGTATATACTGCATGCTTGCAGAGTGCTTATTGTGAGCCAGGTACTGTCTTAAGCACTTTACATTTAATACCTGATATAATTCAGCATTCTTATAAGGTAGGTACTGTTATTATTATTCCTGGTTTGTGGATAAGAGGTAGACAAAAACTGAGTTTAAGCAACCTGATGATAAGTCACACAGGTAGGGTTGGGATTTAAATCCAACTAATCTAGCCTAACCCCAGAGTCTGTCGTCTTAACAACCTTTATGTTATTATAAATAAATATTTTACAAATAAATGCATGAATAAATCATACAACAGAGTAAACTCAGAGAAAATATTATGTTATCTTAAGTACACCAAGTTGACATTAATTTTGGTCTCTAGAAAAATTTCAGTCAGGTGCCTAATGCTTCCAAAGTTGTGCCCCCTGAGTTACACTTGAAATATAGACAATGAGAAAGCTGTTATAGCATAGTGCCTCCAAATGCTGTGATGAGAAAATATAAGTAGCTATGAGAACATAAAGCTACGATGTCCCATCTAGTCTTGGGTGCAGGAGTCAGGAAAGGATTTTTAAGAGAAGGGAATATCTCAACTGAAATGAGATCTAAAGAATGACTGAGACAAAAAGGAAAGAAGGATGTTCTAGACAGAGATAATTCCAAGTATGACAACCAAGTAAATAAAAAATAGTAGAGTGCACCTGAGGAACAGAAAAAGGAAATATTCCATATAGTTAAAGTGGAATACAGAATATGAGGGAGATGAAGCAAAGGATAAAGTTTACAAAGAACAGGCAACAAATGTTACAGGAGCTGAGAAAACACCAAGTGTGGATTTTATCGTCAGGGTTCAGAAGTCAGTGATGGATTTCATGTGGGGCAGATCAAAGAAGTGATAGTGTGATTACTATTTCATTACTGTTACTGGTGTGTGGAGAGTAAATTGGAGGGTGCCAAGGCTGTGGACTAGGTGTCAGTTTAAGAGGCTGTTTAAGTAATTCAGGAGAGAAATTAAATATCACACATGGTGAGTTTGAGATGCCTGAAAGATAATTAAATGAAGATGTTTGGAAAACACTGAATTTTCAGGGATGGAGCTCAGCAGAGACATCTGAGTTGGAGAAACTGATACAAGTCCTCAGTCGAAAGATAGTCTTCAAAACTCAGGAGTCAATAAAGACTCCCAGGATGAATGTAGAATGAGAAGTGTTTGCAAGTCAGAATCCTAAGGAATGTCAACATTTAAAGGCTGGATAAAGGAAAAGAAGTCTGAAAGAGGGAGCAGGTGTGCATTCTCAAAGCTAAGAAGAATGTGGTTAACAAAATTAAATCTGCCCACAGGTCAACTAATACAAATTTGAAAATATCCACTTGCAATTACCCCCTAAGGAAGTCCTGTGTGACTGGAGTGAAAGGAGATTCCCATTGGTCTTGGACAAATACATAATGAGCTGAGGAGTAAGTACAAAGTGAAAAATAGACACCTTTTCCACAATTTGTAGCCTTTAATGGGAAGAGACAGGGCAATAGCTGGAGAGTAGCCTGAGTCCAGGAAGAAACTGTTCTTTTTAAGACTGCAGAGATGTGAGTATATTTGAGTACTCATGGCAGGTAGTTGTTGAAGAAAGGCTGGAAGTACCGGAATTTGAAGGGATAATTACTATAGCAAGAACTCTGAGAAGTGAGAGAAAGAATCCAAGATCCAGGTCAGGGAAATGGCCCTGATCACAGGCAGATCATATTTGATCAGCTCTAAAGGAATGAGGAAGGAAATAAGAAGGAGAATGCAGTTGAATGTGTAGATGGAACTCTAAGGAAGGTAAGAGATTTTTCATCTGATTGGTATAATTTTCTCCATGAAGCCAGTCAATTTTGGTGTACTTGGGTTCACCGGTACCTTCTTTATATTTATTCTTTGTACTTACTTATACATATAGTAAATATTTTTTAAAACAGTACATAGCCTAACATATCTCAATAACCTATAAAGCATCTATTATGGTACCTCGCATATAACACAGTTAGAAAGCAATAAATATATGGTGATTAATTTTTAAAATCATCTCATTTTATACTTGTGCTAACACCTGAATAAAGGTATGTTAAATAATCTTAAATGAAAATGAGTTCAAAGTTCTTCTAATGTATTCTTCTTGTGTCTATTACACGTAACAATTAAAGCAAATAAAACTTGGGAACCAAAAATATTAGTCCAACATTTCTATTTCTTGGAGGGCTAGGTTCCCTATTAACATACAAAGAAACAAATTTTATTGTTTGTCCCATGTAGTTTTATGTTTTAAAACAAGAAAAAAATTTCAATGATATCTATTAAACTATGCTCAATAGATCACTTCCTTGTTTATATTTAAAGCCTTAAAATAAAATATTTCTCATTCCAGCAATTAGCATACTCACAACTGTATATCATAGCTTAAGCTTCAGTACAATAACCAAACAACTGTTAGGCAAATGTCCCAATAAACATATATATGCTACCAAAAACTTCTGAGAAATGAATTTAAGACTAAATTTTGCTTACTCTTTATCATTTAAAAAGTGCCACATGATGCCCAATATGAGTTTATAGTTAAACAACTATATCATCAAACATTATTTTAAAATGATGCGTTAAAAAAAAGAAAAAGCAATTAAGGCCAAGCTAGGCACCTGGGTTCTGACAACTCCTCTGACATCAGTTGTAAATGCTGAAGTCACAAGTTTCTTACCTAATTAGAGTTTTGCATATGAAGTTTGAATTAGGCAGTTTTCATTCAAATCTCTGTCCCCTTCCTCTGCCCAACCTTTCTGAACTTCAAATCTTCCTTTCAACTTTTGCTGTCTGTAAGGAAGTTTAAGTTTCTGTCAAGAGCAAACTTATTTCCTTTCTTATTCAATTCATTATAAATGATGGAAATCATTTCATACTCTTATAGATGGCGGGTCTGTGTTTCTCTCAATTCAAGTTGGTTGAATTCTCCAATCTCAAAAGACTTTTAATTGGTCTTTAGGGTATCACTATACCACCTTTTACTTACATCTGACTTGCTGTCAAAAAATTCTGGGTGTTTAAGGTAAATTTGTTTAAGTTAAAACTATCTTCACAACATTTCAGTAAGGCTTTGGAGGCTTGTTACCAGTGTGGAAATGGTGGGGAAAATGGCTCACTGTTATATGAAATGCTAGGGCAGAGTCTGAAAGACCAAATCTCCAGATTGCTATACAGGTTATAGACACCTACTTTATAACATTTGGCTATACCATGAGTAGCCTGATTTTGCTAATAAAAATAAAGGGTATTTAGTTAAATTTGAATTTCGGGTAAACAATGAATGAATTTTTAAGATAAGTATACCCCTGTACAATATCTGGGATATACTTATACTAAAAATGATCCATTGCTTATCTGAAATTCAAATTTAAGCATCATAAATCCTATCTGGCAACCATAAATGTTCCTCATCTAAGAAGATAAATATTGACAACACTGTTGCTTTGAGTGATTCTTCTGGCCTAAACAATATTG
Source organism: Leopardus geoffroyi (assembly GCF_018350155.1). Classification (NCBI taxonomy): domain Eukaryota; kingdom Metazoa; phylum Chordata; class Mammalia; order Carnivora; family Felidae; genus Leopardus; species Leopardus geoffroyi. The sequence goes on along the minus strand of NC_059332.1, from coordinate 88,031,406 downwards.
CAAACTCAGATTTCCAAATCTCTACTAAGAGTTAAAATTAGAAATTTGCTCAGAATTACACAGAACAAGTTCTCGAGTCTTCCAAGACGAGATATTTAATAACCAAATACCTATCTTAGTAATTATAATTATTATTTTTTAAACATGAAAAAATAATTCAGGAAAGCTTGACTCATGATAGCTTAATATCAATACCCAAAAGGAATTGGAGAAAATAGCCAAAAAACAATTTACTATCTCTTAGAAAATTGAGAGCTGCTAGAGAAACTGAGTATGATGTGAAGAAAAAATATAAGCTAATATAAGATTAGCACACCAATCTAAGATTAAATATCATAGGTAAAGAGAAGCAAGAAGTAGGACACAGTGATAGCATTAGCTTTGCCCATGATATACTTATTATAAACAGTCTAGATCAACATGTTATTCTTAATGACCAGAGTTTGGAGCACCATACTGAAAGATCATCAGTGGCTCACAAACAAGAGAATAAGTAGTCTTCCCTGGGAATGTGCCTTGCCTCAGAGTCATTCAAAATTATTTTGATGACTGAATTATAGACAACAAGATAGCATGAAGGAATGTTGACAAGAGTTACTAAAAATAATAAAATAAAATAAAATAAAATATAAAATAAAATAAAATAAAATAAAATAGAGGAAGAAAGAGAGCAGGCTAAATTTCTAAACCTGTCTATATACTGACAAAGGGTCAATTCTAACAAAATGATCTCAAAAGTTTCAAAGCTTGGAGCAGAATTTGCCAGGGAAAAATTACATAAAAATACTTCCCTTATAGACATTGTATCACTGGCCAACAGACCCGACCCATATTCACAAATCCAGGGAATCTGCTAACAAACTTAAAAATAGGGTTATTAATAAACATTAATTGAGTTACAAGATCTTTCTGACAAAACCAATTTTAATTGAGGAATAAATGGGAGATAATTTGAAACTGCTGTTTCCATGATATTGAAAGGAGGCAGTATTAGTGTCCACTTAGGTTTGGATTTTTCTATTCAGCCTATTTTAAGTCCAAGCTGCCAGTCATAATAACTTTAAATGATTCTCATTATTTGGGCACAGCCCATTTGCCCACTTTCATATAGAAATGCAGTTATCTAAACGGGCCAATTTTTGAATGTGAGCAATATTATGTATTCCTTCTCTTATATATTTGAACAATAAAATAAGGAAAATTCTGGTTGGCTTGAGAAGTGCAGAAAAATTACGTAATTTTAGAATTGACCAAGCAAATATAAATCGGTAAGCAGCTAGGCCACTGCAGATACAGGAAAAAATTGTTTAAGAACTATAAAGCAATGCATTCTCACAGAATTCACTTACGAAAGCAATATCTTCTCAGACACTTGTTTTATATATACTCAGCTGACTCCTTTTAATCTTGATGTGATTTCTAATTATTCTGTGACTCAAGTCTTTTTCTTAAAAAAAAAAAAAAAAGACAATGGTGTTAACCTGCCCCCCCACCAAAAAAAAAAAATGTTAAGTAGGTATTTTTTGTTGTTACATGAGCCACATTTGTTCAAGCCGTTACTGTTACATTTTATATATTAAAACATCATTATCTGCTCCTTGAAGATTTTAGTGGTTTTAGGGCTTAGCTTTTAATTCTTAATACCCTAAAGACAACAGGCCTGAAAGGACAGAGCATAAAAGAAAGTACTTTACTGAAAGGACTTCTTAATCCGCATTTGAATTGTATTCAAAATATATAACAGTTTTTAGCCTTTTACACTTTTTATTTAAGTCACAGACCTAGTAGAAGAATGTAGCAGTCTGAACATCTTTTCTTACTAAGACCTAAGTAAGTGTGTATCCTACACTGAGAAAAGGAAACACACATATGCTGAACCTCGACTTGGAAATGTTTCACAGGTTTGGATGTTTCTTTTCATTTTATGCTTCAGCATTCCAGTGCAATGTCTCTGTCCCTCTGATCACTTGTAAAACCCCAGTCTCTGTCACCTCTGACCAGCAATTAGGAATTGTGTGTGGTGGACCCTCCTACCCACTGCATACTCAGTCCTTGTTTTCAGTGTTAGCCGAGCAAAACGATGTATCTTTATACAATAGGCAACCACTTAGGAATCAATTGGTGATGTTTTATTTCTTTTATACTACTTACAAAGAATTCAATTAGCTTCAAAGGAAAGAGGGAAAATATTTTGGGGTAAAAGTCTAGATTTTACCAATACTCTTTAAAATGAGGTAAAATTCCTATATTATATTAACACTTAAAAAATAATATTTGATCCCCAAACAAAGGCATTGCTTTTCTGTCCAATTTGATGTCTTTTTCATGCTGCCTCAGTGATGGCCAAATAATTGGTTGTTCACTTGTGTCCTTGTCTCCCCCGACAGTTCCACAGATGCCCTGAACAATGCTCCAAAGACTGCTTTCAGTAGGGGCAAATCCTCATTAATCATTCCTGGCTGACAGCACAAGGGGACACCTGCATCTGGTGCAGGAGCCCAGCCATAGCTTATGGGAGTGTGGATTAAAAACTAAACCCGTGAGAGGTGTGGCAGGCTACTTTTAACAGGAATGTGATAAACAACAACAACAGCACATATACACCAAATAACAAAAAACAAATCCTCTTTTTTCATCCTCATTTATTTAATATCTCAAACTGAAGCTGTGGTTCATGTTGCCATTAAAACACTGTTCTACTAAAAAAAAAAAAAAGTATATCAGAGAACTAACCACACACAGGGTTATGATACATAGCTGCTAAATTCTTCATGCCTACATCATCCAATGTTAGCATTAAATACTGATGAACTGTCACATAATTTTCATTTAGAAATGATTGCAGTTTCAGCTTCCTATCTTATGGTGCTCATAAATATTTTCCCTACTATATTTCACAAGTGGAATGTATGAAATATACAAATTTTTTTTTGAGCAAAAGCTCTTGTCCCTATGTGATCACTTTCTTTTATTGAAATAAATATGACTATTTTGAGGAATGGGCTAAAAAGTATCCTGGAAATACTTCCAAGAAATTAAGTATATTGTTATGTACCATTAAAACTACTTTAACTTGTTTTTCAACAAAATAAAGTGCTTTTTAATTTCACAGAATACAAGGGTTTTCTTTCACTTGTAACTATTTTCCGAATTGTACCAATCGAAAAGACCAGAAATAATGAGCCCTCCAATTCATATTTTGTAGCTTTTGTCTTAAGCAAAAGTATGTCTGTAAAGCATCAGACCATTAAAAACAAAACAAAACAAAAAAAAAAAAAACTAGTAGTTAAAATACTTAGGGGACTCAGGGCAAACAATATATTGAAAATTTTTAAAAGTGGAAATTATAAGCATGTTTAAAAACATGACAAAAGTATGTGATTAATAAAGTTGCAGTTTATAATTCTCACTTTGTAAAAATAGACAAGAAATTTCTCTATCATCAATTACAGAGTAATTATAACACTATGATAAATATTAAACTGAAAAGTTAACCAATGAATGCAACACAATTTAGAATTTCATACTGAAGATGTTTGATTTGGAAATATAATTGGGCTTTGAAGTTCTAGTTTTAAAAAATTATGCATATATATATATATATATATATATATATATATGCGTGAAGCTGCGTATTGGACAAAAGCTAACGGACCCCAACATGAACATTTAGTTTACACTGAGTTTGGATATTTAGAATGATTCCAATATAAATCTTCAGAAGTTTTTAGAGGTAAGTAATATTGCAATTGTACTCTTCAAGTCATTATAATATCCCTTAATCTAATTATTTACAAAAGTACTTAATTTAAAAGAATGCATATGAAGCTGGCATGGAAGAATGGGTCGATGCTGTGAAACAATAGCTTCATAATCAGCAGAGCATACAATGGTAGTAAACACTATTTGCTACTATTTAAATGCTATTCAAGAGATACTTCCTCTGTCTCCCAGTGGAATCCAAACTGCCGTTCTCTTCACCTTTGCCAGGGCCTGTCCCATGGCAAAGACATAACAGCCATGCAGAGGAGCTCTTTGGAGCTCTTTCCCCAAGGTTACGTTTCCGTCCTTTGTGGATGCTGCTAGTAGCACCTCACAAGCAAGGGCTCAAAACCTATTTGAAATGTATTACACTTGGATAATCAAGTGTAGCAGCCCCATGTTCTGCTTAGAGATCCTTTTTAAATCAAAACTAAGAACTGCGGCATGTCTACTCTTCATTGGGAGCTGCAGAATCACAGCCTGGAAGTATCTCCCTGTGTATTCTAGGGAAATCTTGGAAATAAGAAACTAACTGCTTCTCATACAGAAGATATAATAACTAAGGTAGTAAGGGATGGAAAAGAAAGGAGAAACAGAGAAGGAAGAAGGAAAAGAGGGAAAGAGAAAAAAAGGGAAGCTAATTATAAAATTCCTTACATCACTCATCTCTGGGTACTCTGTGGTCCAAGTTTGTTCATTTATTTTTCTTTCTTTCTTTCTTTCTTTCTTTCTTTCTTTCTTTCTTTCTTTCTTTCTTTCTTTCTTTCTTTCTTTCTTTCTTTCTTTTCTTTCCTTTCTCTTTTTTTTCCCCCTATACACCACTTCAATGTTCTCCATTCCCAGGAAAGGAAGAAAAGTAACTAACACTTCTTGAACATGAACTCCGTGGTAGGCATTTTCTATATGTGGTTACCTCATTTAATCTTTACAGTATTCCTGTAAAGTACATATTGTTCGCTCCATCTTGCAAATGAAGAAATGGAAAATCAAGGAGGTTAAAAAATATGTTCAAATCACAGAGCCAGAGCAAAAACATGTTTCAAATTAGACCTGTCCTCCTCCAAAGCACATATTCTTTCCACCTAACCACCTCATGGTTAGAATTCATGTCCAAATCTCTGGACTTGAGTCTAAAAATATCCATATGTCCAATGAGACAGATCCTCAAATTTGTATCAGATTTGCCCATTTCATTTGGTTTTCATGTGCCCATCACTCTATCCCACTCATGTTCAACTAGCTCCTTCCTTATTCATTCTTTATATCTCAGCCTCATGTCACGTCACCAGGATTATTTCCTAATTTCTTTCAATGTATCCTTAACCAGCCTCTGCATCATAGCATTCTGTATAATATATTGATATTGCCTGTTTACTATCCTTACTCTTACCTAGCCTCTGTTCCCAGAGATTAGTGGCAGCATCTTAATACTTCTCTTCATTATGACTAACAACTATGTCTTGAATAAATGACTGCATGAATAAATAAATAAAACAAATGGGTTACATACATGGCAATTACAGACTATTACAGATTTAAGTAAGCATGTAAAAAATATTTGGAACAAAATAATTGTACTACTTCAAGCAAAAAAATCAAGATTTGCCTGCAAATTTCAAAATAAAGATGTTTATTTTGTTCTATTCTAAGATGCTTCAGGAAAAATGGTAGGTAGGCATGTATATTACCTTTGATTATTAATATGTAAAGAAGAGCTGAAATTCAGACTTAAATATTGTTCAAAAACAAGCTGCATTTATGAACCAAATAAGACATTTGCAATTACCATTGAAACTGGGACTGTAGCTTCCTTTGGAATTTATATTTTTTTATATTTAGTGATAAATATTTTACAGGTTCCAGTGGCATCTTGTTTTAAAGCTTATTTCAGTTAATTAAAGAAACCTGAAGGAAAATGTTCCTAATTCATTTTTCAAACAATAGAAGACCCATTAAAACATGTTTCATTATTTATTGCATAGTTTCATATGTAGCAGTATGTAATTATTTCTGAAATAACAACAACAAATGCAATATTAAAGCCTAATTTAAATAGATATGCTGAAACCAAACATTAGACTTAGTCCTGTCTCTCAAAAATGTCAATTACAATGCATTATATTATATATCATCATTTTACATAGAACATTAAGATTGTTACATTTAAATGATTCTATTAATTTTCAGAATTGAATTTTAGAGCTATGAAAGCTTAAATAATAATTTATTATATTTCATTTATGTTATGTATTAAGGAAAAACAAGCCTAGAGATGTTAAATTACCCCAGATTACATGTGTAAACAACATTAACACCTATGCCCCTGGGGTGGGTGCCTGGTGTGGCTCAGTCCATTGAGCCTTGGACTCTTGATTTCAGCTCAGTTCATGATCCCAGGGTGGTAGGATCAAGCCCCTCTTTGGGCTCTGCACTGGGCGTGGAGCCTGATTGAGACACTCTCTCTCTCTCCCTTTGCTCCTCCCCTGTTTGGGATCTCTCTGTCTCTCATAAATAAACAAACAAGCAAACAAACAAACAAATAAAATCTAAAAACCTATGCCCCCAACTCCAAGCCCAGTGGTAATTCCACAGAACATGTTGAGTATTCCATGATATACTCTAAGGATTGACAAACAAGGGTTTGCTGGTCACATCTGGCCCATTGCCTGCTCTTGGTTAAGTAAAGTTTTATTGGAACAGAGCCACATCCATCTGTTTATGCATTGTCTATGTTTTTGTACTATAACAGCAAAGACGAATAGTTAGCAGAGACATGTGGCTCATAAAGCTGAAAGTATTTACTATCTTTTCATTTGCAGAAATAGTTTACTGACCTCTGAATAATCAATAGGAATATGAAACCAAAGATTCAAGTTCATAGCAGAATTATACTAGCCCCATCAATAAATTATAATTTGAAGAATAAGGTATTATATAATGATGTCACTGACAAAATAAAAGATGTCTTTAAAAAATGTGTAATCGGTTGTGTGATGATTCTATGCTAAATGATCACATTACTCACATCACCCTTGTTCTGCCCCTCCCCCATTTTTAAATAAGACATTGAGATTTAGATTGGTTGTGTAACTTGTCCTTGGTTATGTTATAGCAAAGACAGAATGTGACCTGGAATCTGATTCCAGAGAAAATCTAATAGCATGAGTGTAAAAGACCAAGACAAATATGCAGTATCATTCACATTGAAAAAAATAATTCAAGAAATAGAAGCAATTTATTTCAAGTCTAATACATATTATTAAAGCAAGTTAAAGGGATTTTCCATTCTTTACATAAAAAGCAGACTATGAAGGCAAAGAACCAATTATAAAAAAAGAAGTTTCAGAAAATTAAAAAGAATAATTACCAAAAAAGAATTTAATGAATGAACCAAATAATGTCATCAATTACACCAGGAAACAAGCCAGAAATATGAAAGTCAAAAGAAAGAAATCTTCCATAACAAGGGCAAAAATAGGAAGTAATATCCATTAGAACAGGACACACACACACACAAACACACATGAAAGGAATTCCTGACTAGAGGACAGAGACAATGGAGGACAGGAAAAATCAAAGAAATAAAAAATAAAGAAAAGTTCACTAAGCTAAGAGAGAAAAAAGTCTTCAGAATTAAAGTATTTAATATGTGTCAAGTAAAGTGTCCGGGCAGGGGAGAGTACACACTTAGGTAGATTGAGGTTAAATTTCAATATTCTGAAGATTAAAAAAAGTTAACCTAAAATCTTTCAAGGAACAAAAAAAAGGTTATGTAATAAACATAAAAATAAAATGCTATCAATATTTTTACAACCACAACTTGCATTAGAAGACAATAGATTAATGTCTTCAAAGTCATGAGAAAAAATTGTTTTGATCCAATAATTCTATGCCTGTACAAATCTATCAATCAGCTGTCAGAGCAAACTAAAATATTTTCGGATTAGCATAAACAAGAAAATATATCTCCTAGGCAATCTCTAATGAAATGATATTCCAGGGTGTTTTCCAGCAAAACAGAAAGGAGAAGGCTAGAAAAGCTGGTGACAAAAAATATATGAAAAAGTTGCAGTTAACTATAACCGAGAAGTACTGCAGAAAATTTAAAATAACTTAAAGGTCTAATGCCTTTGACTCTCTTCAGACATTTCCTCCTTTACGGGTCCAGACTCAACCTTTGATCTAACATTGAATAACAGGGATATGAGCATAAATCTAGAAATATCATTTATATTGAGGATCATATTTAGAGTCAACTTATAGTCACATTGGAAGATTTAATTATAGTTAGAGATCAAACTTAGGCAATGTGAAAATTTTAATATAACTATATTATAAAACTGTAACTAAAAAAATAATTATTAAAGTAGAAGAAGAGGAAACTAATGGGCTAAATTGTTCATTTCCCACAAGGATTAAAAAAATACTAACATATATATGATAAATCAAGAAATTGATAATATTTAAAAATGAAATGGTTTAACCACCAAAATAATTTTAAAATGAAAACTGGAGTACCTAGGTGGCTCAGTCAGTTAAGTGACAGGCTCTTGATTTGGGCTCAGGTCACGATCTTACAGTTTGTGAGATAGAGCCCTGTGTTGGGCTATGCACTGAGAGCACAGAGCCTGCTTAGGATTCTCTCTCCCTTTCTCTCTGCCCCCCCCTTCTCATATCTCTCTCACTCTCTCCCTCTCTCTCAAATAAATAAATGAACTTTAAAATTAAAAATTAAAAAATTGGGGCACCTTGGTAGCTCAGGCAGTTGAGCGTCCGACTTCGGCTCAGGTCATGGATCATGGTTCATGGGTTCGAGCCCCATGTCAGTCTCTGTGCTGACGGCTCTTAGCCTGGAGCCTGCTTCAGATTCTGTGTCTCCCTTTCTCTCTGCCCCTCCCCTTCTCATATTCTGTCCATCTCTCTCTCTCAAAAATAAATAAACATTAAAATAATTAAATTAAAGAAATTAAAAAATTAAAATTGAAAACTAAGAATGATTGCCTCTGAGAGTGGGAGGCCTAGGGAAGTTGACTTTTACTATTTACTTTGATTCTTTGAAATATTTGAATTACTTTCATCATATGTAGACATTAATTTACAAAAAATATATTTTATTAAAGACACAAAAGAGGAAATCAAAGCAGTATAAAATATTTTTCATACATTTCCTAACAATATAATATGTTTGAGTTGCTATGCTTATCTTGTCCCTGATATCTTAAAAATTGGCTGTAGTGGCATCTCTCAAGAGTTCAGACCTTTGGACAAAGGATGTGTCGATCAAAATCTAAGGCCAGAATTAAATTGACGATTTAAGTCAATGCAGAGACAGTTAAAACAGAATAGTGAAGGAGGCGAGAAAAATGCACCTTCACTGGGTGTGTGAGAACTCCCCCTAGAACAAGCATCACACTGCACTCAGCCAGATGAAAAAGTTACATAAAATATGGGTCCCACTTAGGCTAAGAAATATGATAAATCACATGATAAATATCCATTTATTCATTCAGTAAATGTTTATGAAGCACTTAGTCCGTTCCACGAGCATACTTACTTGCAGAGAAGCAAAACTAATAGATCACTCTTAAATATCAACTGAGAGTTGTTATTGAACTTAACCACTGAATTTCCCACCTTAACCAATCAGGTTGATAGAGGATTTCTTTACCATGAGACTAATCTAATTTGGCTTTGTAGCTAAAAGTCAAGCTAGAACTCAATATACAGAGTAGTTTTGTTCACTGTATCAAATATCTACTTTCAGATAACCTAGTATCTTGATCTAGTCATCCAATGATGACTTCCTTCATATGTTTTTCATGCATTCATTCATTCATTCATCCAGAAAATATTGCATATTAGCTATGCATGCACAAGGCATAGTCCTATGCTGTGCAAAAAGAATGGGAAACAAAAACAGGAAAATCTAAGTCCTCATCAAGTTTACATTCTGAACTTACCTCCTTTTCCAAAACAAGACTCCCATCCCTTTAGTAGCCTGTTTAACCTATATATTGAGGAATACTAATGACCACAGTAATGTATAACAATTACTCTTCTGTTTGCAAAGAGAAAATGAGATTAGGGGAGAATGAGCAATTTGTCTAAAATCAAATAGCAGCAGTCTCCTCGACCTAAAGCCTAAGAGAGATTTACTTTGGTCTTCCAGAGGTTAGTAGGAAATCCAATCTTTAAATTATAAAAATATTTTCTTTGCATTGGTAAAGGGAAATTAAAATTATATAAGGATGAAAAAAAAATAATATGCCATAGCACATTAAAATTTGTAATGTATGGGAAGACCTATAAATATTATCTTAAAAATCTGGAAATGAAAAGGTAATTAAGACTCTGGTCACATTAAGGTGGCTTTTTTCTTTTTTTTTTTTTTTTTTTTGCCTAGGTTAGATAGATAATATTAGAGCAATTAGCATGTCAGAGAAGTTTTTCAGGTAATTTTTTTTTATTTTTTACTTATATTCCCTAAAGTAAAAGGAATAATTAACTGAAATCCAATTAGTGTAGACTTAGAACACCTGTTTCTGAAATCCTTTGAATAACTTCATCATATTATTATTTTTTTCTTTGTCTTTGTTTTAAGATGAAACACATATCCCTATCCAGTTGCTCTTAGGAGCTGGGAGATTTGCATATCACATAGAAGAAAAGTACCTGTTTGTAAAAGAAACTGGAAGATTAAAAAGACCAAAAGAGTTGTGGATATATTAGAGCAGCTACTGTTTCTTAACCCTCTTTTGACCAAACAGATTTGTAAAACTTCCCTTAGTACTAGAAAAAATAATTTAATTTAGGAGAGGATGATACCCCACTTTTTAATTAATATTCATGATTAAAACATTGTTTAAAATGTACACCAAAGAAGGAAATAATGCATTTTGGCAGGGGGAATTATTTGGTATTTTATTTTTCAAACAGTAGTGAAGAGAAATCCAGGCTTTATTGTGATAGCAGAAATAGTAAATTATGCTAATTCTCAGGAATCAACAAGTGATCAAAACAGAATAAATAACCCTAAAAAGTATCACAAATAGGGAAAAGTATAAGAAGGAAGATTCAAAATGAATAATAAGTACAAAATATATCAGTCATTTCACCAAATTCCAGGTTACATTTTCTCATTAAACAACAAAAACATCTGATCGAGTTTAAAAGCGAAATCCAGTTATATGCTGGAGACCAAAAAAATCTTACAGACATAATTTAAAAGTCCAGTTCTCACTAATCCTGGGATCAAGAAGGAAATCAAAGAGAAAGTATAAATTATCTTAAAAGCAATGCAAAGGAGGAAGGTTCATAACAAAAACATGAACACCAAAGGTATCTTTTCTTTTTTTTGGGGGGGGGGTTGATGGGGGGTGGGAGGGAGGGGAGGGTGGGTGATGGGTATTGAGGGGGGCACCTTTTGGGATGAGCACTGGGTGTTGTATGGAAACCAATTTGACAATAAATTTCATATATTGAAAAAAAAAGGTATCTTTTCAATAAGAAAGGTGGACAGGAGAGAGAAGAGAGGCCACAGAACTTTGATTCCTCTTCTGTGACTTTGAGAAGTTACCTCTATTTCCAACAACCATTTTAAGAAGTTTCCTTACATCACCCAAGCACCCTGGCTTCATGATCCACACTTGCCAATCTACTAAATGACCCTCTGGATGATCTCCTCCTGTCTCCCCTTTCGTCAAATCCTTCTGACCACTGCATTTATCATTCACTTTCAGAAGGTAAAGAAAAGAGAAGCAAACTAGAGAAATATTCATTTCTCTAACTGTTCACAGCTCCAGAATAAAATGATTGTGTAAATGGCTTAAAAAGAATGACTAGGGCGCCTGGGTGGCGCAGTCGGTTAGGCGTCCGACTTCAGCCAGGTCACGATCTCGTGGTCCGTGAGTTCGAGCCCCGCGTCGGGCTCTGTGCTGGCAGCTCAGAGCCTGGAGCCTGCTTCCGATTCTGTGTCTCCCTCTCTCTGACCCTCCCCCGTTCATGCTCTATCTCTCTCTGTCCCAAAAATAAATAAAAACGTTGAAAAAAAAAAAAAAGAATGACTAAACTGAACTTTGGAGTACCAATACTTTGGTACCAATAATGCTAAGTAGCTTTCATTTATATCTCTTTCTGTGTTCTCTCTTAAAATCTAAGGAAATATTCCCTAGAAAGAATATTTATAGACACATGAATCAGAACCTGTGCAAAAATATACATGAGAATAATATAATAATGCTTAAATTAATGTTTGATCAATGAGAGATAACCAGAATATATTGACCTAAATGATTTTTTAAAAATCTGGCATTATTTGGAACCATAATTTCCAATAAATATATAATGCAAGTGAGATATGTAATTTTAAACTCTCTAGTAGCCACAAAAAGCAAGTAAAAAAGAAAAAAGTGACAGTAATTTTAATTATATATTTTAGTCCACTATATCTCAAATATTTCAAGATATAATTAATATAAAAAGTAATTCATAAAAAAATGATTTGTGAGATACTTTTCATTCTTTTTGTACTATGTCTTCAAAATTCAATGTATATTTTATTTTAATTTTTAGCACATCTCACTTTGGACAAACCACATTTCAGTTTTCAGTAGTAACACGTGACTATTATTTTGCATAGTAGTGATTGGATACAATGGGAAACACTCAGAGATTCAGAGACCCAAAGGAATTTCCAGGCCCAAGCTTCTTAATTTATTGGTAAACCATTTAAGACTCTATTTTTTTAAGTTTATTTATTTTGAGAGAGTGAATGAGAGAGAGCATGAGCAGGGAAGGGGCAGAGAGGGGGAGAGAGAAGCCCAAGCAGGCTCCGAACTGTCAGCACAAAGTCCGACATGGGGCTCAATCTCACAAAGGGTGAGATCATGACCTGAACCGTAATCAAGAATCGGATGTTCAACCGACTGAGCTACCTGGGCAGCCCCTAAAATTCTATTTCTATGCATGATAAGTCTTCTCACAGACAGCATAGGCTACTGAACTCTAAACAATTCTGTTTGTGGCAAAAAAAAAAAAAAAAAAAAGTTTTCCCTGCCCTTGCAGTTTCCAATCCAAGTGTTTAGCTAAAACAGGAGAGAAAAATGTTCCAAATATGAAGTAGAAGTCTTCCTAAATACATTTGAAGAACAAGTTCACAAGGTAATATTTACAGTGTAATTTAAAAATACTTTACTTTAGGGAATTTTTGATAAAATTAAAGAAAAATCGCATGTAATTTATTTATGCAGTTATTGCTGATCTATAGGTTTTAGTCAGACTTAAACTTTTAAGTACCATTAGCAGAGAAGCATTATTTGTAACAGTGACATTCAGAAGTCTGTTCTATTTCTTTATATTTATTTTTCCTTAAATATCTTAGAAAACTATATTTTCAGTTAGGTGATTCTAATGTAAGGCTTGATGGCTTATAGAAAATTCTTTATTGGCTCCTTTCTACAAAACAGTGCTAATTTGACTTCTCCATGTTGGCTTGATGGAAACACCCTACAACCCTAACTTACGGAATAGAAACACATAAAATGCACATGATGAGGTCTTGTTTTATCTGCTTGTGTGTTAATTTATCCACAGACTTCTTGACTTATTGTATGATAACTAGTCTTCATCCTGATACTTTCTCCTTCACCTTACATAGTATACCTCATACTTTCCCCTTAGCCATCATTTTACAATTATGTAGATATAGTTCATAATCCTTCAAAATCCTTGTTAGTCTTGAATACCTATGATAATTCTTTTTGGTGAACTGCTGGTGATATTTTTTCTACCAAGTCGAATATTTGAAAATTATTGACAATTAATGAAATTAACCTATCTGAATTATAAGTTATAATAAAAATACAGGCCTATTTCAGTCTGTGCACATGAGAAAAAACAAGATCATGATGAAGAAAAACATAATATACTTCAAAGCTTCCATTGATAATAATATATGTTTCAAACTTTTTGATTGGAGATTTTTAGTGGTAGTTGAATTTAAGTCATGTATATATTAACACATTCTTCTATAATTTGACCTATATTCATAGATATGCTCCCATTACATAGAATATATTAAGAAGATATTACAAATAAAATAACTAATTCACTACTCATTGTATCTATATAAGCTTTATAAGGAATATTGTCTTGGCTCATATTCATGCATTTTGATTTTGCCACATGCTCCAACTCACTAAAAAGTAAAGTATGAATTTTAATGCCTTACAACAATATTTTGACTACATTCATATTTAAAAAGAAAAGCACTCATTGAAAAAATAATAAGCACATATTCTTTCTTCACCAAATGGAAAAATATAAATGGAAATGAATAAAATGAAATAAATGTTTGTTAATTACATATATTTTCACAGCTGTTGAAAACAATGCGTATACTTAAAAGATACTCCATAAAACACATATCTTCGAAAAAAACTTGAAAATAAGAAAATGTGTTATTAATTTTAGAAAAAATGATATAATGAATGTCATATTCACAGAAACTTTTGGGAGAGTGTAGGGGAAAATATAAGTAAAGTTCCCTGGACATAAGGTAAGAAGATCTGACAGGACCATGAGCGTGCAGGACAGGCTGTGTTGAGAGAGAAGGGTAACATGCACAAAGAGGAGGCAAGGCAAGCTGGGGGTAAAAAGCCAATTAGTGAATAAAGGGTAGGAATCCCAGTTCTGAAACACAGGGGTGATAATATAGGCAGCTTGGGAAAGGATTAAAATAAAGTGATAACAGTATTCAATTGAGAGGAAAGGCTGTCAAAAATGTAAATAGGAAAAAAAAAAAGGTAAAACAATGAAAACAAAAACCTGACATTTAATCAAGGGTTATAGTAGCAGAAACTCAAAGCAGGCAAATATGATGGCTTTAGCTCTAAGTGCTCTGAAATCATTTACAGAAGACCAAGGCAGATGGAAAATTTGGTCCCAATTACAGGAAACCAAATGGACCTGCAAAGGAGTGAAGAGAAATAACCTATTTCATTTCCTGTTTGCTTTTTTGAATACATCATATTAGGCCATCACAGTCTGACATCTACAATTAGATGGCTACTAGGGAGGGCATCGTATTATTTAGAACAACACATTAAAGATAAACCTTGTATTTGACAACTCTAAGAGTGTCATAATTCAGAGCACCACACTAAAGCTAGATGCTGATAGAGTTTCCAATTGCTAATTTTTACTTAAATGTTTTTATAATCCAGCTCAAATTCATATTACTTCATTAAAATATTTTGTTGGCAGTTCTTGAAATGAAATCTTATTGTGCAAAGGGAAGTGAGCATTTGATTAATGTCCTAATACATAATTAAGTTGATAATTTATTATTATCTACTTTTAGGAGGGAAAAAAATGTAACAGTCTTTCCTAGCTATCATATTAAATTTCAGTGTGGCACAATTCAACCACCCATTACAAAAAGACATATATCTACCAATTATGCCATCAAAAATAGGAATATAACATCAAGAAAAAAAGGTAAAACCTTACGATTATAATTTTAATCCTTATTCCTACTAAATTCCAGATAATTTTTGTAATATAAAAGTATTTTTGTTCAATCAGGATTCTGATGGAACATCATATTTTTCAATTAAAATGGCAAAATTAATAATTTAGAAAATGTCAGTAGCAAAGATATGGGTAAACAGGGACAAGGGACAAGGACATAAAAGTTTAAAATATTTAAAGTTATTATATAGTGTTTATACACATAGCAGTCATAAACAAGTGAACACTTAAATTTCATCTTAATAGCAAATTGATTATAATTAAAGCAAAAATAGACTTCTTCTGGCTAGCAGCTCCTAAAGCAGGCTCTCATAAAGTATAATTAATACACACATGTGGATATAGAAAACATAAAAACTAAAACCAAACTGAGATTAGAGCTGATTAATGCCACATCTAAGAATGCCAAAGCTACCCCTCATGAACTAGTACTAAGTGGAGAACAAAATGTGAGATTCTTTTTCTTTTTTTCCCCTAGTGCCTCTCCTGACTCCGTGACCAAGACACTAACAGTGAGAAAACTGAGAAATTTGTTATACTCCCAAGGTACACACCTTTTGAGATGAAAGAATTTTTCAATGCACTAAATAAGAGGATGAACCCTTTGTATTATTTCTTACAATGCCCTAATAAGAACCTTTGGAAAAATGTGTTAGTTACAAGAATTGAGTTTAGAAGTACAATGACCAATGCACATCTTCATAATAACTTCAATTTATAAGAATAACAATGTTAAAAAACTTTGTAAGCCATTATGCAAAAACCAACAAAAAAACTAACTACAATGAAACAAATAATAAGGCTGGCCTCAGATTCGTCCTTTATACCACTAATGCCAGAAGGAACTGGGAGCAACAGCCGATTATGATTATGATTATGATTAATTATTATTATTTTTAGTGTTCATTTATTTTGAGAGAGGGAAAGGGTGAGAAGGAAAGGGGCAGAAATAGAGGGAGAGAAAATCCCAAAAAAGTTCTGCACTGTCAGTGCAGAGCCCTACATGAGGATTGATCTCATAAACCTGAGATCATAACCTAAGCCAAAATCAACAGTCAGATGCATAACTGACTGAGCCACCCAGGAGCCCTTTTAATTTAAAAAAAATTTTTTTATTGTTTATGTATTTATTTTGAGAGAGAGAGAGGACAGGGGAGGGGCAAAGAGAGGGAGACAGAGAATCCCAAACAGGCTCCATGCTGTCAGTGCAGAGCTGGACAAGGGGCTTGAACCCACAAACTGTGAGATAATGACCTGAACTGAAATCAAGAGTTGTATGCTCAACCAACAAAGCCACCCAGGTGCCCTGCAACAGCTGATTTTTAAAATGAAACTGTGATGATGCAACAAGGTAGTCTAACACCAAATTATATTGTATGTGCCAAAGTATATGATAACTGCTCTCAAAATAGTAAAAGAATGGAATGCCTGAGTGGCTCAGTCAGTTAAGCAACTGACTTCAGCTCAGGTCATGATCTCAAAGTTTGTGAGTTTGAGCCCATGTCAGGCTCTGTGCTGACAAGCTCGGAGCCTAGAGCCTGCTTCAGATTTTGTGTTTCCCTCTCTCTCTGCCCCTTCCCTGCTCACACTCTGTCTCTCTCTCTCTCTCTCTCTCTCTCTCTCTCTCTCTCTCAAAAAAAAAATAAAATGAATAAACATTTAAAGAAAATTTTTTAAAAAATAGGAAAAGAATTCAGGGACTACTATTACTAAAAACATAAGAATAAAAAGTTTAGAAGATATACTCTAAAAGACCAGAAAATGAGCAATTAGAATTAAAATTCTGTAAGTCAGAGTAAAACTTCAGTAATATTCTGTTAAACTCTATTATTACAAAATATCCACATGCTAGACATACTACAACAAATACACTCTGTGAAGCATTAATAAGGTCACAAGTAATTAGAAAATATATTGAGGTATTGCTAAAAATGAAGAGTAAATTGAAATGATAAAGGGTGAACTTAAGTTCAAACAGTACAGCTTTGAAGTAAAACGAATATAAGGAACCAGAATGTTAGAGTGGAAAATATTTTTCCCTGAGAATGAGTAGTTTTGACCCTTATGCTCACATAAAGGTCTACAATTCAAATTCATACTATCCCATGGTTACGAAATGGTCAGGAAGAAAGAATCAGTTAAACTCTGCATTCGTTAGACTCTTTGACTCTAATAGAAACAAATGCAAACAGACCTGGTAAAAGGTATTAGAGCAGATCTAGGAGGGGCATCAACAATATCCAGTTATCAGCCATGATTTAAAAGACCGAGATTCCCTTTGTTCAGATTCCAATTTTCAATTTTCAATTTCAAAGAAAAGGTGTGTTCACGTGATCATACCACTAATAAACTGCTCAATTTAGAATAATCTACTATTTGAAACAGTTACAGAAAATCACAGGGAAACACCTTACCAAGCTCTCCCAACACAAAATATTCTCAAATTGTGAAGGCTTGTCCAGTTATTTACATTGATGATGATATGAAAAGAAATGTATACCTAATTTAAAAGTGAAAGTACTGATATGTTGAAGAATTTTAGTATAACTGAAAAGAAAATTAATAATAAAATAATGTATGTATACTACACTCAAGTACCAAAGGTACATGTTTAAGATTTGTGATTGAAAGAATCAATATCATAGAAGAATTCACATGTTCTGTACCAATAATTTCAGAATAATAACTCTTGTAACTAAATCATCTCTATACATCACAGATAATCTACTCTTCAAAGGTATTTAAGAAAATAAATAATTTTTTTTGTTTCCCAAGATTTTCAGTGAAATATTTTGTTAGTAAAGGATAATTCAAATACATTGTTTGGAAATGAACTCTCATGTCCCTTGATTTATTAAGCAAAAATTTAGTTTCAGAAAAATGAAACATCTATTAAATATGTATTATATACCAAGAATTCAAAGATTTACATATGTTACAATAATCTTATGCATAGATACCACTGATATCCCCAATTTACCCAGAAGGAAACTAAAACATAGAAAAATTAAGTTTTTCAATAATATAGCTTGCAAATGGTAGAACAAGACTATAAACTCAAATAGATTTTCTTCAGAACACACATCCTTAACTATAATAAAATATGGCTTTGGATGACTGTATGTACTAAATAACTAGGGATAAAATGTTTTTAGCAGTAGAGTTAGAATAAATTAAAACACTGCATGACCTGAAAGAAATTTTTAGTTTATGAGTTGACAATATTTTCAAATCAATAAACTTATAGGTATTAAAATGCATAATGTTAGCTTCCATGGTGGTAAATTAATATGATACCAATCAAACCAATTTTCCATATGTAAAATTTTAATTTTGTTTCTAAAGCATAAGCTATTTTGAAAAGCGGCTTCTGTGGGTCTATAGGAAAAGATAGAAACATAAACCTGAAACTCTTCATTCCTCCCAAAGAAAGAGAATGAGAGAGATCAGCAAGTAAAGTAAATAATATGCACCAATAATCCATACCTACAGTATAGATGAAACTCAGAGATTTAAGACTTCAAATTACATGACAAAAGAATATACATGAGACCAGCAGAAATAAGTGTGAAGCCCAAATCTGTGTAAAGAGTTCGGTGGGCATTTCATGGAAACTTGGGGAGGAAAGCAAAGGGCTTATCTTGGAGTATCTGAAGTCAACTCATCTCCAGAAAAAAAACCCTAATATAAATAAGTGAATATTGAGAACAGGTCTGCTACCAAATAGATCAGGAGACTGGCTGTTGAGCAGTCAAAAGGAAGTAGCTTGAAATGTCTATAAACAGAGATGCTAGCCATGAGAAATGAAGGTGTTGCCTAGAGGCTTGGTGGTGAAAGTAAAGAGAGAAACAAGAGGTAGAAATTAAGAGCTTAATTCTATAAAAGAAAATCACAAAATCAAAAATATAAAACCTCCCTCCAAAGTGCAATTTGTTAAATAAATTTTAGTTCATTTTATTGACAGAAAAGAGAACTCATGAGATCATAAATCTGGTAAGCTAACATGTTCAGCACCCACAATTATACACATATGCTATTACTAGAAAAGTGAAGAAAAAGAATTTTAAAAAATCAATAGTTAATGTCAGAAACATCCATCAAATCATTCTAAGAAAAAAAGCAGAAAATCATAATAAAAAATGTTTTAGGTGATCAAATTTTTCCCCAAAACAAGTGTGATGCAGAGAAAAACTATAACCTAACACCTGAATCAGAAAAAAAGATCCTTAAAATTATTTTCAGATATGAAAAAATAACCTTCATAAAAATTAGAAATGTTAAAACTTATAAATGTGAAAAAAAGATAAAGATGTGAAACATAAAATAAGCAACTTCAGGAAAGAAGAGAAGAAAAAGACAAAGTCACTTCAAAAATAAACTAAAACATGATGGACATAGCATTTATTTGACTGAAAAACTAATAAAGGACAATTAGGAGAGGCATAAAAGTAACCAAGATAATGGAAAAGAAATTAAAAGGTAAAAAGGCTTAAAAAGTGAGATATGTAGCAAATAGAAAGAAAATAACCAGTACATATATCATTGGAGTCCATGAGGAAAAACAGAAACAAAAACACGTCAACAGAATAAGACTCATATTTAAAACTATAATTCAAGAAAACTTTCCAGAAATAAAAGAAAATATGAACCTGTTTATTGAAAGGGCCTACCATGTACTTAAGAAAGTTTACCAAATGATCTACTTAGACATGTATAAGAAAACTAAAATATTTTAAAGATAAAAAATCAATTCTTCAGTGTCCTCTTTAAAAAGTTCAAAAAACTTACAAAGAATAAAATATTATAATAAAAATTTTATTGCCTGGGTGGTTCAGTTGGTTAAGCATCTGATTCTTGATTTCAGCTTAGGTCATGAACCCAGAGCTGTAAGTCTGAGTCCTGCATCAAGGTCTCTATAAATAGATGATAGATGATAGATAGATAGATAGATAGATAGATAGAGGAAAGAAAGAAAGAAAGAAAGAAAGAAAGAAAGAAAGAAAGAAAGAATTATCACAGCAAACATGACTTCCGGGCAAGATGGCAGAGTAGGAAGATCCTAAACTCACTTCAACTCACAAATACAACTAGATAACACCCACATCAGAATAAATAATGTAGCAAACAATCCAAAGACTGGCAGAAGAGACTCTTCAGAGCTAAATGTAGAGAAGAGGCCATATCAAAGAGGGTTGGGAGGGCACAGATGCGGTCTAGAGCTAAATGGTCCTGTGAGACTGGGCACAGGATGGAGGGACACCATGGACACAAAATGTGGAAAGAAACAGATCCTCAACCAAGCACCCCAGGCACGGGGGAACTTGTGTGGGGAAGATGAATTTCCATAACATTTGGCTTTGAAAAACAGAGGGGTCTAATTCAATGAATTCTTATAATCAGCAGGGTTTAACACCTCGAACTTAAAAATCAGTAAACTGGGCTCTGGGAGAACCTAGGAAACTGAGTCTCCATCCTAAAAGAGCATAACAAACAGCCCCACAGAGATACAGAAGGGAAGCAACAGTTTGAAAGATTTATTAACTAATCTCAGAGGTGTGTATATGGAAAGGGGATTTATTAACTAATCTCAGAGCATGTGCTGGTGGGGCAGGGACTTTTAGGACATTTTTCCAGGAACAAAGGAGATGGTAGGTACCATTTCCCTCCCCTGACCCACCAGCCTAGACACACTGATACCTGCAGGACCCAGTACAACACCAACACTCTCCAACTAACTTGCTAACAGTGCACCTGATCACCTTCTTCTCTGGCAGACATGCCCCCTCCAGTCAGACCTACCGCCAGGTCTCCTCTCACAATACACAGGAGTAAAACTTGCTAACACAGTGTGCCCCACCTCAGTGCTCTTCTAAGAATCCAGACCCTCCAACGCAACCAGCCTCAGTCCCTGGCAGCTGCAGGTCCCCTTCTGCAGCGGACAGGCACAAACTTCGCTGGCACCACACCTAACACCCCTGCACTCTCCTCAGGAATCACTGCCTCAAGTCCTGTGACAGGAGTTTTCTAAAGAACCTCCGGGTCCTCTCCCACATGAGACCTGCCCAAATCTTGCTTATAACACACACCCCAATCCCACATTCTCTTGCAGACGGTTCCCTTAAATACACCTTTGGCTGGAGCCCAACCAAAGCAGTCCAAAAGCCTGGAAATGTGCAAGCAGCTTTGACAGAGGCCAGAACCACTCCAAAGTGACTCCTGCCCCAGGGAGAAGGGAAGGTAACCACAAAGCCCCAGCAGTAGGCTGAAGGCAGACATCTGGTCTGACTATAGGCCCTGCCCACCAATAAAAACTTCTCAGGGGACAAAACATGGAAAATGCCCTGCAGTTCAATACTACTACATCTTGCAAACACCTGTTCTGACTCAATTGTGGCCCAAGGTGGCTCCACACTGGTCCACTAACAAAACAGGGACAAACCCCACTCACAATAAGAAAAGAGAGCCACTGCAGATGACTTGACTGAAGGCAAAAGTGGCTCAGCCACAACAGTAGGGCACACAAATACACAAAGGTGATAGCTCTGAAGCACCAAGTTCTGCTGAATAGGGAACATTGCATCTCAGGGTACTACTTGACAATTTCTTCAAAAAGCCACCATTTTCAGGAGCAAGAGACAGAGCTGATTTCCTGACACACGAAACAGGCACAGAGAGTTAGACAAAATGAGGAAACAGAGGAATATATTCCAAATGAAAGAACAGGACAAAATCACAGCAAGAGACATAAAAATAGTGGAGATAAGTAATATGCCTGATAGAGAATTTAAAGTAATGGTTATAAAGATACTGGATTTGAGAAAAGAATGGAAGACCTCAGTGAGACCCTCAACAAAGAGATACAAAATGTAAAAAAGAACCAATTAGAGATGAAGAAACTCAATAACTGAAATTAAAAAAATACTAGAAGGAATAAACAGTAGACTAGAAGAAGCAGGAAAAGGATTAGTGACCTGAAGGATACAGTAATGTAAAGCAATCAATCTGAACAGGAGATAGAAAAAAATAATAATGAAAGATGAAAATAGACTTAGGGAACTCAGCTATTCCATCAGTTGTAATATCCACATTATAGGGATCTCAGAAGGAAACAAGAGAGAATAGGGGACAGATAATTTATTTGAAGAAATAATAGCTGAAAATTCCTGGAAATTGGGGAAGGAAAAAAAATCCAGATCCAGGAGGCACAAAAAACCCCTCTCCATAATCAACCCAAGGAGGCCCACACAAAGACACATAGCAATTAAAATGGCAAAAAAGGAGTAATAAAGACAGAATTTTAAAAGCAGAAGCTGAAAAGAAAACAGGTACATATAAGGAAAACCTCATAAGTCTATCAGCTGACTTTTTAGCAGAAACGTAGCAGGCCAGAAGGCAGTGGCATAATATATTCAGAGTTCTGAGGAGAAAAAAACTTGCAGCCAAGAAAATTCTATCCAGCAAGACTATCATTCAGAATGGAAGGAGAGATAAGAGTTTCCCAGACAAACAAAAGTCAAAAGGATTCATGCCCTACATTAAATGTTAAAGGACTTTTTGAGTAGAAAGGAAAGCATATAAGTAGGAGTAAGAAAAGTAGGAAACATAAAAGCAATAAAATTAAGTATAGCTGTAAAAATCAGTCAAGAGATTCACAAAGTAAAAAGATGCCAAATATTACCCATATACTTAAAATGTGGGGAGGGGGAGAGGGTAAAGAATGGGTTCAAACTTTCAAACTTAAGAGACTGCCAACTTAATATAGACTGCCATCTGATAAGGTGTTGCATACAAACCTAATGATAACCACAAATCAAAAACTAGTAACAGATAAGCAAAAAATAAAGAAAAAAGAATCCAAGTTTATCAGTAAGAACATCAGAAATGGAGAGAGGAGAGCAAGAGAAGAAAGGAACAGAGAAGAATTACAAAAATAACCAGAAAACAAATAACAAAATGGCAATTAAGTACACAGCAATCAATAACTACTTTCAAATTAAATGAACTAAACACTCCAATCAGAAAACAGAGAGTGACAGAATGGCTAAAAAAAGCAAGACCCATCTATATGCTGCCTACAAAAGACTCATTTCAGACCTAAAGACACATGCAGATTGAAAATGAAAGGATCATTTACTGTGCAAATGGATATCAAAAGAAAGCCAGGTTAGCAATATTTATATCAGGGAAAATAGACTTTAAATTAAAGACTGTAACAAGACACAGAGAAAGACGCTAGATACATAAGAAGAACAGATCAACCAGAGGATACAACAATTGTAAATACTTATGCACACAACATGGAAGCACCCAAATACACAGAGCAGCTAATAAGAAACATAAAGAAGTAATTGATAGTAATATAATAATACTAGGAGACTTAATCACCTCACTGACATCAATGGATAGATCATCCTAACAGAAAATCAACAAGGAAAGAATGGTTTTGAATGACACACAGGACCAGATGGATCTAACAAATATATTCAGAACATTCCATCTTAAAACAGCAGAATACACATTCTTTCCATGTACACATGGAACATGCTCCAGAATAGAACACATGTTAGGCCACAAAACAAGTCTCAACAAATTTAAAAAGATTAAAGTCATATAATGTATATCCGACCACAATGCTATGAAACTAGAAATCAACCATAAGAAACAATCTGGAAAGAACACAAATATATGAATGTTAAATAACATGCTACTAAACAATCAATAGGTAAATACAGAAATCAAAGAGAAAATAATATATGTATATACATACGTATATGTACATGTATATGTGTCTACATAAGGTGACAAATGAAAATGAAACACAATGGTCCAAAATGTTTGGAATGTGGCAAAAGCTGTTCTAAGAGGGAAGTTTATAGTAATAAAGGCTTACCTCAAGAAGCAAGAAAAATCTGAAATAAACATCCTAACCTACACCTAATGGAGCTAGAAAAAGAAAAACAAACAAAACCCAAAACCAGTAGAAGGAAGGATATAATAAATATTAGACAAGAAATAAACAATATAAAAATCAAAACCACAATAAAATAGACCAATGAAACCAGGAGCTAGTTCTTTGTAAAGATCAACAAAATTGATAAACCTTTCGTCAGGCTCCTAAAGAGAGACAGAGAACAACCAACACCACAGAGATACAAAGGATTATAAGAGGGGCGCCTGGGTGGCTCAGTCAGTTAAGCGGCCAACTTCAGCTCAGGTCACGATCTCGCGGTCCGTGAGTTCGAGCCCCGCGTCGGGCTCTGTGCTGACAGCTCAGAGCCTGGAGCATGTTTCAGATTCTGTGTCTCCCTCTCTCTCTGCCCCTCCCCTGTTCATGCTCTGTCTCTCTCTGTCTCAAAAATAAATAAACGTTAAAAAAATTAAAAAAAAAAAAAGGATTATAAAATGCTATGCCAACAAACTGGAGAACCTGGAAGAAATGGATACATTCCTAGAAACATATAACCTCCCAAAACTAAATCAGAAAGAAATAGAAAATTAGAACAGATTACCAGTAATGAAATTGAATCAGCAATAAAAAACTCCCAACAAACAAAAGTCCAGGACAAGACAGCGTCACACATGAATTCTACCAAATATTTAAAGAAGAGCTAATACCCATTCCACTCAAACTATTCCAAAAAAAAAAAAAAGAAGAAGGAAAGCTTCCAAATTCATTCTATGAGGCCGGCATTACTGTTACACCAAATCCAGAGACACTACAAAGATAACTACAGGCCAATATCTTTGATGACATAGATGCAAAATCCTCAACAAAATATTAGCAAACTGAATCCAACAATACATTAAAACTATCATTCACCATGATCAAGTGGGATTTAATTCTAGGATGCAAGTATGCTTCCATATTCACAAATCAATCGACATGCTACATCATATTACTAGAGAATGGATAAAAACATATGATCATTTCAATAGATGCAGAAAAAACATTTGACAAAGTACAATATCAATTCATGATAAAAAAAAAAAAAACTTCAACAAATTAGGTTTAAAGCGAATATACCTCAGCATAATGAAGACCATCTATGAAAAACTCACAACTAACATCATACTCAATGGTGAAAACCTGAGAGCTTTCCCCCTAAGTTCAGGAATGAGACAAGAATTTCCACTCTTACCACTTTTATTCAACATAGTACAGGATGTCCTAAGCTCAGCAATCAGACAAGAAAAAAAAATATCCAAATTGGTAAGGATGAAGTAAAACTTTCAACATTTCCAGATGACATCATATTATATACAGGACACCTTGAAAACTCCACAAAAAACTACTAGACCTGATAAATGAAATCAGTGAGGTCACAGGATACAAAAATCAAACACAGAAATACATTGCATTTCTATACACTAATAGTGAGGTAGCAGAAAGAGAAACTAAGAAAACAATTGCACTGGGGCACCTGGATGGCTCAGTTGGTTAAGTGTCTGACTTTGGGCTCAAGTCAGATCTTGTGGTTTTTGAGTGCGAGCCCTGCATCAGGCTCTCTGCTGTCAGTGACAAGCTGCCTCAGATCCTCTGTACCCCTCACCTTTTCTTAAAAAAAAAAAAATAAACATTAAAAAAAAAATCACATTTCCAATTACACCAAAAACAGTAAAACACCTACAAATAAACTTAAACATGGAGATGAAAAACGTGCACTCTGAAAACTAGAAAACATTAATGAAAGAAATTGAAGATGACACAAACAAATGAAACAATAATCCACGCTCAAGGATTCAAACAACAAATACTGTTAAAATGTTCATACTACCCAAAACAATACAGATTTAATGCAATCTCAATCAAAATTTTTCACAGAAATAGATCAAACAATCCTAAAATTTGTATGAAAAGACAAAAGACCCTGAAGATCCAAAGACCCAAAAGACCCAAAAAGATCCATTGCTTGAATAGTCAAGCAATCTTGAAAAAAAAATAAAACTAGATTTCAAGAAATACTAGAAAGCTTAGTAATCAAAACAGTATGGTACTAGCGTGATAATAGACACATAGCTCATTAGCACAGAACAGAAATCCCAGAAATAATGTCAAGATTATATCATCAATTAATCTTTGATAAAGCAGGAAATAATATGCAATTGGAAAAGGACAGTCTCTTCAACAAATGGCACTGGGAAAACTGGACAGCTACATGAAGAAGAATGAAACTGGACCACTTTCTTTCACTATACACAACTATAAATTCAAAATGTATTAAGAAACTTAATATGAGACCTGAAACCATAAATATCCTAGAAAAGAGCATAGGCAGAAATTCCTCTGATATCAACCATAGCAACATTTTTCTAGCTATGTCTCTGAGGCAAAGGGAACAAACAAACAAACAAAAAAAAAAATACTGGGACTACATCAAAGAAAAAACTTTTGCACAACTAAAGAAACAATCAAAAAACAAAAAGACAACCTAAAAATAGGAGAAGAATCAAATTATACAATTTAAAAAAATAGGCAGAAGACATGAACAGACATTTCTCCAAAGAAGACATATGGATGACCAACAGACACATGAAAAGTCAAGGAAATGCAAATCAAAACCACAATGAGATATCACCTCACACCTGTCAGAACGGCTAAAATAAAAACACAAGAAATGCGAGGATGTGGAGAAAAAGCTCATGCAGTGTTGTTGGGAATGCAAACTGGTGCAGCCACTATGGAAAGCATTATGTAGGTTCCTCTAAAAATTAAAAACAGAAATACCATATTACCTAGTAATTCTACTACTAGAATTACTCAAAGAATAAGAAAGCACTAATTTGTAAATATATATACAAAGAATAAGAAAGAATAAGAATAAGAATAGCACTAATTTGTAAATATATATACACCCCTCAAAGAATAAGAAAGCACTAATTTGTAAATATATATACACCCCTATGCTTACTGCAGCATTATTTACAATAGCCAAATTATGGAAGCAGTCCAAGTGTCCATATATGGACAATTGGATAAAGAATATGTGAGATAAAGAAGATGATGATTATATATATATGTGATACATATATATGACATATATGTCATATACACACACATGGAATATTATTCAGCCATAAAAAAAATGTAATCTTGCCATTTGCAACAACATGAATGGATCTAGAGAATATAATGCTAAGTGAAATAAGTCAGTCAGAAAAAAAATACCACATGATCTCACTCATAAGTGGAATTTGAGAAACAAAATAAATTAATAAAAATAAAGAGAGAG
This sequence comes from Leopardus geoffroyi, assembly GCF_018350155.1. NCBI lineage: Eukaryota > Metazoa > Chordata > Mammalia > Carnivora > Felidae > Leopardus > Leopardus geoffroyi. The sequence continues at coordinate 88,003,885 of NC_059332.1, read as the reverse complement.
AGAGAGAAATCAAAAAACAGACTCATAATTATAGAGAACAACCTGATGATTACCAGAAGGGAGGTGAGTTGGGGGATGGGCAAAATAGGCAGAGGGGACTAAGAGTACATTTATCGTGATCAGTACTCAGTAATGTATAGAATTGTTGAATCACTATATTTTTCAAGAATTTCAGGGGACTAAAGTATGAGTTGTAGATTTCTACTGAAATGAAATTATTCTCCAAAAATTTAAAATCTGTTTAAAAACAGTTTTAAGAATTCAAAATCTTAAGGAATACTTTGTCCAGAAGCACGTCTTCAAAACTGTACTGAACATGAAGATGTCTACAGAAATGCCACAGAATAACTGATAGCAATTTTTTTTAAGTTTCTTTTTTTAAAACTTATTTATTTTGAGAGAGAGAGAGGGAGAGTAAGAGAGCAGGCAAGGGATGGGAAGAGAAAGAGGGAGAGAGAGAATCCCAAGCAGGCTTCATGCTGTCAGTGCAAAGCCTGATAAAGGGCTCGATCTCACAAACTATGAGATCATTACCAGAGCCGAAATCAAGACTCTAATGCTTAGCTAACAGCCAAACAGATGTAGCAAAAGAAGTTCTAAGAGGAAAATCCATAGCTATAGAGGCCTACCTCAAGAGTCAAGAAAAATCTCAAATAAACAATCTAACAATCTACACTAAAAGAACTATAAAAACAACAAACAAAACCCAATGTTAGAAGGAGAGAAACAATAATGATCAGAATGGAAATATATGAGATAGACACTAAAAAGACAATAGAAAAGATCAATGAATTTATGAGCTGGTTTTTTGAAAAGATAAACAAAATTGACTATTCTTTAGTTAGTCTCACTAAGAATTAAAGAGAGACTTCAAATAAAATCAGATAAAGGAGAAAAAGTTACAACTAATAACAAAGAAATATAAAGAATGATGAGACTACCACAAACAGTTATTTACCAACAAATTGAAAAACTTAGAAGAAATGGATAAATTCCTAGAAACATACAATATTCTAAGAATGAATCATGAAGAAATAGAAAATCTGAATAACCTGATTACTAGTAAGAAGATAGAACTAGTATTCAAAACCTCCCAGAAAACAAAATTCTAGGACCAAACAACTTCACTGGTGAACTTTAACAAACATTCAAATATTTAATGACTATCCTCAAATGTTTATATACTATTGAAGAGGAGGGAACATTTCCAAACTCATTTATGAGGCAGTACCCTGATACCAAAACCAGATACAGATACCCAAAAAAGGAAAACTACAGGCCGATATGCCTGATGAACATAGATGCAAAAATTCTTTGACAAAATATTAGCAAACTGAATTCAATAATACATGAAAGGGATCATACACCATGATCAAATGGGATTTATTCCAAGGATGCAAGGATGGTACAACATCTGCAAATCACTAAATGTAACATACTACATTATAAAGTAAAAGATAAAAATCATATAATCTCAATAGCTGCAAAATAAATTTGATAAAAGTCAACATCCATTTATGATAAAACTCTCAACAAATTGGGTAGAGAGGAAATGTACCTCAATATAATAAAACCCATGTATGACAAGCTCATAACTAATATCATCCTCAATAGTGAAAAGCCAAAAATTTTTCTTCCAAGATCGGAAACAAGATAAGCATGGTCACTCTTGCCACTTCTATCCCACACAGTGTTAAAAATTCTAGCCAGAGTAATTAAATTAGAGAAAAGAAAAAGACATCTATATTGGAAAGAAAGATGTAAAACTGTCACTATTCACAGATGACATTATACCATGTATAGAAAACCCTAAAGAATCCACCAAAACACTGTTAGAATAAACATATTCAGTAAAGTTGCAGGATACAACACCAATTTAACAGCATTTAAATTTGCATCCAAAAGTATAAAATGCCTAGGAATATATTTGACCAAGAAGGTAAAAGGCCTATACTCTGAAAACTGCAAGATATTGATGAAAGAAACTAAAAAGATACAAATAAATGGAAAGGTGTTCTGTGTCCATGAAATGGGAGAATTAATATTGTTATAATGTCCATATTACCCAAAGCCATCTATAGATTCAATGCAACCCCTACCAAAATGCCAATGGCACTTCTCACAGAAATAGAAACAAATAATCCTAAAATTTGTATGAAAGCACAAAAGACTTCAAATAACCATAGCTATCTTGAGAAAGAAAAACAAAGCTGGAGGCATCATACTCTTTGATTACAAACTATACTATAGAACTAGAATATTCAAAACAGTATGATTTTGGCAAAAAACAGACAAATAGGTCTTGGGAACAGAATAGAGAGACCAGAAACAAGCCCATGCATATATGGTCAATTAATTTACAACAAAGAAGCCAAGAATATACAAAGGGGAAAAGACAGTGTCTTTAATAAATGGTGCTGCGAAAACTGAAGAGCCACATCCAAAAGAATGGAACTGAATTATTCTCTTCACCATACAGAAAAAAAAAAATTCCACTGGACTAAAGACTTGAATATAAGACCTAAAATCATAAAACTCCTGGAGGAATACATAGGTTGTAAGCTCTTTGACATCGGTCATGGCAATAGTTTTTTGGATCTGACCAAAAGCAAAGGCAACAAAAAGCAATAATAAACAAGTGGGACCACATGAAACTAAAAGTCTTCTGCACAGCAGATTAATCCATCAACAGAATGAAAAGACGACCTACTGAATGGGAGAAAACATTTGCAAATATATGATTTATATTTGATAAGGGGTTAAAAACCAAAACACATAAAGAACTCATACAACTCAATAGTAAAAAAGCAAACAATCCGATTAAAAGAAGAAAAGGACAGAGGATCTGAATAAACATTTTCCCGAAGAAGACATACAGATGGCCAAGACTTAAGTGAAAAGATTTCAATACCACTTATCATCAGGGAAATGCAAAACAAAACCATGAGATACAAAATATCACCTCACATCTGTTAGAATGGCTATTATCAAAAAAAGTAACCAAATAAAGGGAAAAAAATAATAAAATAAAAGCAGATAGTAAAGTTAGAAAACAGAAAAAATAGTGGAAATGTTTTTATTTTAAATAAAAATTAACAAAATAGAGAAATCACTGGCTATTTGAATCATTGAAGGAAGCACAGATACACAAAATAATAAACTACAGAGGAGAAAATAATCATTGAAATAACTTAAAAAATTAATACTTTACTAAGTTACTACTTTGTACAACTCTATGCAAATACACTTGAAAATCTAGATGAAATGGATAATTCTATAGGAAAACAATTTACCAAAGTGTGGTAAATTATGTGTGTGTGTGTGTGTGTGTGTGTGTGTGTGTGTGTGTGTGTGTATTTGGAGGGAGAGAGAGAGAGAGAGAAATGGAAATATATCCTAAAACCAATATATATAATATATATGTTTATGGAGGGAGAGAGAGAGAGAGAGAGAGAGAGAGAGAGAGAGAGAGAGAGAGAAATGGATATATATCCTAAAACCAATATGTAACTTAATTGAATTAATAGGAAACACTAAAGACATTCTCTATCTATGATCAGGACCAAGGCAAAAATGTTCATGATCTCCAATTATAACCTTACATTAATCAATTAAATAAGATAAGAATAAGCAATTAGAAGCATAAGAAAATTAAAACAGCCTATTTGAAGATGACATAATAGTGTACCTGTAAACCTCCAGAGAATTCAATGATTAAACTAAGGCCAAAAAATAAAGAATCATGTATGGTAGAAAGAAAGACAAATAATATATACAAATTGATGTCCCCATACACATAAATTATAAAAAAGTAGAATGGAAGAAAATGCTATTTATGATGGCTGCCACAATAAATTAAGTACTAAGGAATAAATTTAACGAGATATGTGAATAACATATTTGAAAAAAATCTTTAAAATACTCTGAAAGACAGAAATTAGACATGAATAAATGGAATACTATTACTTTTCTTGGAAAGCATGAGTCAACATTATGAAGATGTCAATTTTCAACATGGTAAATATAAACTTAACATGACTCCACAAAAATAGTAGGAGCCGATAAGTACATTGCAAAATTTTATAGAAAAAAATTATGATGAAAAAGCTAGAAAAAATGTTTAAAAGGAGCAAGAGGGCATCGATCACAACCAAATATTAAGACATAATTAAGACAGGGTATTATGAGAATATGAATGGAACAGAATAGAAAGTACAGAGAGAGACCCAAGTACATATGTAAATTTAATATATAATAGGCTGGCATTTCAAATAACTCAGGAGAATATGTACTTTTAAATAAAAGGTATTAATACAATGGATATCCTTTCAGAAAACACATCTGTATTCCAAATATGTCAGAATAAGCTAAAAAACGGATTATTTAAATATAAAAAGTGAAACTAGGGGCTCCTGGGTGGCTCAGTCGGGTTAAGCATACGACTTTGGCTCAGGTCATGATCTCGCGGTTTGTGGGTTCAAGCCCTGCATCAGGCTCTGTGCTGACAGAACAGAGTTCAGAGCCTGCTTCAGATTCTGTGTCTCCCTGTCTCTACTCATGATCTGTCTCTCTCTCTCTCTTTCTCTCTCTCAAAAATAAATAAACATTAAAAAAGAAAATTTAAAAAAAACGTGAAACCAGACACATACTAGAACAGAACATGGACGAAATTCTTTTATAACCTCAGTATGGGGAAAGCCTTTCTAACTTTTACTAAAATCCAGATACAATAACAGATGAATTGAACTACATAAAATATTTTAAAATAACCTTTACATGGGAAGAAAAAACGCCATTAGCAAAATTTTTAAAAATTACAAAATATGAGAAATTATTTGCAGCATATATTGCAGATAAAGGGTATTCCAAAAATATAACAAACTCTATAATGAGTACCCAGACAAGAATATATGCTTCATAGGAAAAAAAAATTACATAAATGATCTTAGGATCCTTAGGATCCTTAGGATCCTTAATTTATAAAAAATACAGGTTAAAACTTTACTTATTGACCATTTCCCATTTATCAGATTGACACAAATCCAAAGCTTGATAATAGAGTTTGCTGGTGAGGTTGTGAAGAAACACATTCTCATACATAGTTGGTGAGAACATAAAATTATGTCACCCTGGTGAAGGAGAATTTGGCAATAGCTAGCAAAACTAAATATTTCCTTTGACTCAGCAATTCTACTTTTGGGGATTTACATTGAGGACCTATTCTACAAAAACTACATACTACAAAAAACACATATACCATTTATTGGAACATTAATAATAATAATAATAATAATAATAATAATAATAATGGCATCAAAATATTGAACACAAGTTAGATGCCCTGCAATAGCAGGCAACAGATTTTTATAAACTATGGTGTATTCAAATGATGGAGAACCATGTAGCTACACAAAAAGACTGAGATGTTCATAAACTGATAAGGAGTGACTTCCAGGATATATTGTTTAATGAAAAAAAAATTCTTGCTATCTGTTGTGTAGGAATGATAAGAAAAGAGAAGATATGCATTTAAGTGCGTTTCTCTGTGTTATGTATTTTATTGCTTATTTTTGCCAAGTTGAAAAAATAAAACAGAAATGAATAAAAATGGTTATCTAAAGATAGTGGGAACAAGGTAAAAGAGAAAAAGAAAAGAATAAAACCTTTTTGATTCATATACTTGCATACATTAAATATAATATTTGATACACTGTAAAATATATAGCATATATTATATAGTATAGTACCTATTAAATAATGAATTAATATGAACATATTGATATATTTATTAAAATATATTAATGGTATATTAATGTTTTAAATATGTATGTTTTAATAAACATATACTTTAATCTATGTATAGTACTTAAATATTATATATAAAATATTTAATATACACTGTATATTATTTAATGTGTGATCCCTATAAATTCTTTATATAATCAAAAAATTAAAGTAAGCCAAGGGGCGCCTGGGTGGCGCAGTCGGTTGAGCGTCCGACTTCAGTCAGGTCACGATCTCGCAGTCCGTGAGTTCGAGCCCCGCGTCGGGCTCTGGGCTGATGGCTCGGAGCCTGGAGCCTGTTTCCGATTCTGTGTCTCCCTCTCTCTCTGCCCCTCCCCCGTTCATGCTCTGTCTCTCTCTGTCCCAAAAATAAATAAACATTGAAAAAAAAAATTAAAAAAAAAAATAAATAAAGTAAGCCAAGAATATAAAAACATTACAACTGAATACAAATAGAAACAAATGAATTTAACCATATATCAGAATTATAACTCAAATGCACATGCATGCACACGCACACACACACAAATCTAAGTAACTTTTGAATATAGTATTATGACTATAAACCCCTATTGGGATATATTTTAAAGACAAAAGGATTTTTTTTAATTTGAATGTTACTTAGCAAGTTTGCTGTTGATATAGTGGTATTAGTGTAGCAATTCTAAAAACATCTTATGAAAACATCTTATGAAAACATACTGATGTGCTTAGGAGTGGGAAACGTAAGATTCATACATGGACTGAGAAAACAGTGAAGAACTCTGCAATGTAGTTATCAGAATAAAAAATATATATGTATTTACATGTACATATACATATATGTGTACACATTTTTTTTCTAGCCTACACCCTGGAAGTGTGTAGAAATGATATGCACCCCGTGAGCCCAGATGCTGGTTTCTTTTTAATGTTTATTTATTTTTGAAAAAGAGAGAGAGAGACAGGGTGTGAGCAGAGAAGGGGCAGAGAGAGACGGAGACACAGAATCTGAAGTGGGCTCCAGGCTCTGAGCTGTCTGCACAGAGCCCAACACGCACTCGAACTCATGAACAGTGAGATCATGACCTGAGCCACCGAGGCGCCCCATGCTGGTTTCTAAATTCAATTTCCCACTAAAAGGAACTAAGAACCTTTGGAGAAATGGTTGCTTCCAGGCGCTGGGCATGGAAAATATAAGGTGAACTTGTAATATCTTGCTGAGACAGAAAGCAAGGAAGTAAAACAAGAGGTAGAGAAGAAGAGAACGTTCTTTCTTAAAGGGGTCTATTAATAAATGTAAAATGTCTGACATAAATAGAATATCATCCTTTTGCAAGCACTAATGTAATAACTGATTCAAGAAAGATCAGCATGAATGCTAGAAATATTGAATGAAATTTTGAGTACAGGGTATTCATATAATCTTAAAGTGTCACCCACGGTTACCTATCAATTGCAAGAGAACAGGTAAAGATACCTTTACAGTGGAAGAATCTCAGAGATGCCACCTTAATCAAATAATTAAAGTTAGCATCAGCAATAAAGGGAAAAGTCAGTATTATATGTCTCCTGATTTAATACAGTGAGAAAGACACAAGATCATCTCTATAGTGCTCTTGACAATAATATCTAACTTGATTCCAGTAATATAGAAATAATCAGTAGGAAATTATACAAAACAACAGGCCTGGACTTTTTTTTAAAAGTCCCAGAGTAATGAAAAATAAGAGAGGGATTGTTCTAAATTAAAAGAAATTAAGACAACTGAGTGTATTGAATAATCTCTGATTAAATCATGAGTTTTATCAAACTATTGAAAATGAAATTTAAAAACTGAATGATGAGCTTATCAAAAATAAAATAACTATAAGGGATACTAAATGGATAACTGGGAAATTTTTAACATGGGCTGATATCAGGTAATATTTTTGCATTGATATTCTATATTTTGGATGTGACAATAGCATTAAGGTAATGAAAAAGAATGTCCTTGTGAGGAGATATATGTTGAAGCATTTAGGGGTGAATTATGGTATCTGCAACTGATTTTCAAATGGCTCAAAAATATATATCTATATATATGAGAGATCACAAAAGCAGTAACCTGGTTAACCACTAGTGAATCTAGATAAAAAGCATGTAAGTATTCATTACATTGTGTTTTCAGTTTATCCGTAAGTTTAAATTTTTTCAAAATAAAAAGCTAGAAAAAATTTAAAACATTTGGCATTAATAAACTAAAAAAGTCATTAACTTGGAAAGGTTTAGAAATGATTTTAAGCTGCACAAAACTATCCAAGGTATCATAATATAATCACAGTCAGAAAATTTGACAGGGTCTTAGCACCTAAATAAGAACTATGAACAGGGAAGCATGTGCCATTTGGTTAGCACATCATTACCTTTATATTAAAAAGATATCATATGATTTCACTCATGTGGAATTTGAGAACTCAACAGCTGAACATAGGGGAAGGGAAGGAAAAATAAGATAAAAACAGAGGAGGCAAATCATAAAAGTCTCTGAGGGTTGCTGGAGGGGAGTTAGGTGGGGGGATGGGTTAAATGGGTGATGGGCATTAAGTAGGACAGTTTGCGGGATGAGCACTGGGTTTCATATGTAAGAGGTGAATCACTGGGTTCTACTCCTGAAGCCAAGACTATGCGGTATGTTAGCTAACTCGAATTTAAATTAAAAAATATATATTCCTCTCAAAAGTAGAAATACAATTTTCTCATATATTGTCCTCATCCACCAAATACATGCAGTAATTCAAAAGAATGTTCACTCTTTAGTTAACTGTAGGAGTGTACTGTAGATTTTGAAGTAAAGAGAAGCTGGGCTGAGGTCTTAAATTTAATAGTAGCAAAATCACTAATTAACTTCCACCTTGGCATCAGGGAGCCCTGGCTTCAAATCCACACCTATTACTCACTAGACTTGGAGTCACCATCTAAGTTGTTCAGATTGCATATTTCTTATCTGTAAATGTGAATATGAACACCAAGTTCGTTCCTGGCTCTGAAAAATTATAGGCTAAATAATAGATATATAATAGCACAATGTCTGGCCAAATTAGGGGCTCTATAAATGTTAGTTGAATCTGAATCTGGTATTGTCTAACAAAATCAATGGTGTAACTTATTTTTGACATTTGAACTTGGTTCTTTCTATATTAATATAGTCATTGGTGCTATCTCCGAGAGAGAATACATTGAATTTCATGAGTATGTACTCCCCAGCAGAGATATATCTTCAATTAAAATTTGTATAAAATGACAGTTCTGAAAAAGGCACAAGGCCATATGTAAACTAACAAGAAATTCTCATCCATAATTGATCCACAAACAGGCTTTTAATTAATGCATTTTTCTAATAGCTATTCAGCTGTGACATCAGCACAATTGAAATTAAAACGTTTTAAAATATTGTTATCCCCATTATATAAATATACCTAGAAATAATTTTACCTTTTATAAGTTTTCCTCTTGTGATTACCCTTTTTTTACAGAAATTTGCCCAAACTATCAGAATAGAGTTATCTAATATATGAATGAAGGAGGTGGTAATCTATCTAACATATTTTGAGAAATGTCATGGCAGAAAGATCCCCAGACCCCTCCACCTAAAGATAACAAAAAGGCGGTACAGTGGATAACTCTGCAAAAAAAGATGAAGAGTTGAAAAGCCCCTCCCACTCACAAAAATATTTTAATTATTGGCATCTTTTCAAAATATGCTCCTGTGGGAACAGGTGTATAAAAAGAACAGTGAGTATGAGAAGAAGGCAAATCTTCTAATTCACTATTTACCCAGAGGCTAAACCACATCACATAAATAGTAGATTACAGAGCCAAAAAGAGCACCTTGAGTGGCTGAGCTGTAGAGAAGACCCGTTCTCCCACCTACTCATATTAAATGCACACCAGTCCCTGTTTGTAACCACTGATTTGTGTGGACATGTGGTTTTATAAATGAGGAAGAAGAGAAACATTTATATGGGTCTAGAAGCTACCAACTCAGGTGAGCTAAGAATAATGGAGGACATGGCATCCATTTCCTGTCTGACCCATCCAAGTGTGAGCCCTTGATTCCAGAGGTTCCAGAGGTAAAGGCAAGAAGGTGACAGAACTGTCTTATGAGATATTTACTGTGATTCTTAGAGGGCTTATAAGACAGAGGCTGCTGCAATGTCTTCATGAGAGTCTTTGTGTAACTCTTGACACAAGTGAAATTGTTTCCCTCCACTCTGCATTTCCGTGGCATTCTGAGGGCTGGCAGCTCTGTGGGCAGCCACATCTGAAGAAGACAGGCAGGCAGCTGTCAGCCTAGGCAGGAGTGCACCTCTGTGAAGCAGTTCTGTGGGTGGAGCCTCCAGAGTAGACAACAGCATGGGAGAGAAAGAATATTTGGTCACATGGGAAAACATGGGATTGTGAGCACATGTGAGGTCTCTGTACCATTAATTTATATCACATGCTGCCGTGGGGTCAGTCTTCCTCAAAGAACCCTTTCATCCTTTAAAAAATATGTTTTTTAGATATTTCTATACTGTAAGATAAAGAAAACATTTAATCACAACCTTCCAAAAATCAGGCCTCAACTAATTTCCATTAATTTTCTAGAAGACTTAGAAGACTCTCTGCTATAATTAGTATTCCCCAAATATGTTTGCTACTCTCTCTCCTCCCAGCCCCTCACCTTTGATTAAAATACATCATTTCCTGGATGTGGTGTATTGCCTCCCACATTCCCCTCCTGCCCTCCTAAATACAAACCAGGTCAAGTACCATCAGCTCCATAAACCCTTCATAGCCTTCAACAAACCAAGCAGTGGATCCATTGCTTTTCCAAAAATATGGCATCAATTGTCCATATTCAGATAGTATGCATTGAGAACTGGAAAAAAATAGTTGAGACTTCATCAACTATCTATTGTCTGGGAACATCTTTTCTTCTGCTGCTCATTTTATATTTGGCGTTTGTACTTTAGTTTGGCTTTCTCATTTAGAAAGTAAGTTTCCTGATGATAGGGCCTGTGTTATTTTATTTTCATCTTTTCATCTTCCACAGTGCTTAGCATAGAGGTTCTCTAAATATTTTTGGTGCATAGATTAATTCATTTATTCAGCATGGTATGGAGGGAAAAAATAGAATATTTGGGGGTGACAACTGCACTACATTTTGAGATGTTACTCTATTCTGCCCAGAAAATCTCTTCCTTTTTAATCTTATATTTCTAGTAATCAAGGTAAAGTCAAATTAGCAGGTCATAGTCTGCGAGCATTTAAAATTCCCTACCCCACGAGGAAAATTATCAAAGAGATAAATGATCATGGACACCTCTTCTTCCTCAGGTTTACCAAGACTGAATACATGGCAGGCTATATGTAAAGTAAAATCTATCTAAACGAAGCACCATCGTCTTCTTTTTATTACCCATTATGAATACGTTTAAAGAGATTTAATAATATAGATTTGCCAGGAAACTTAAGCTCTAAATAAGTTCTTTATATTTCTCTTTAAAATGTATTTTTATGTGCTAAAATAAAGACTCTTCTCTCCAAGTTTGTCATTGATTAGTCAACCGCACTGGCAGAAAGAACTAAATGTTTTCCTTGGTCTTCCGCCTCCTCATTCACAAAGAATCAAAATTATAGTTATCGCGTTAAAACAATCAGCTGCTTAAAACTCCCATTTATGTGAGGCAGTCAAAGATTATTGAGAACTGATGGTTATTAAACATGAAATTATAGGATTTGTGTTTGATTTTAATAGTCTCTCATGTGCATCAAAAAGAGTTGCTTCCTCTTATTGTATGAAACCTTGCCTCTTTTATTGTTTTACTAATACGTTAATGTTATAAATACTTATGTCATACAATGTACAATAGGAAAAAGTCTCTTTGTTTATCATTAGCATGAGAAATCAGCCCTATGTGCAATTCAACACATTTCAAGACAAAAAGAAACCACCGATCTCCAACCTCCAGTGCAAGAGAAACTAAGCAGAAAGAGTTGCCTCCTATGTTTTTTAAAACAATATATAAAACTAGATGGATGGGGAGGGAAAGCAAAGAGTTGATTCGCGTGACCAGGGTGAAAAGAAAAACAAACATTATAGTTGCAAAAACATATATTCCATAACAAGTTCTTAAGACTCCCAGGTGCAACATCAGCATCGCTCGAGTCTCGATTTTTATTGTAATCTTGTGGCTTTTTATTTGTAACTTATATGAAAAGAATCATATTGATTGGGGCAGATTTAACTCAGTAAAACCTATTCTACTGAGATTGTCTGTGCTAGGTGATTTTATCAAGTTCTCTTTTGGTTTCATTTTCTTCCTCATCCCTATTCCCAGGAGAGGCTGCAGCCCAGCTTGCAGAGCAAATTGCCCTAAATTGAGTTCTTTCTCTGGCATAGACAGGGCTGCCTTTGGCTCCTCGGCTTGAAAACTTTATGCATTCTTTTTTCCTTCTTCCTTAACAATCGCCTTCCCTTTTTCCAATTAAAATGGAGAAGTTTGCACCGGTACCTGCTCCCAATTAAATGAATACTGCATTACCAGCCGCACTCCCGGATCTTCTTTACCCTCCCTTCATTAGCCTTATTCCTCTGAGGCTGCCTGGCTGTCTGCCAGGGACTTATGGCAAGAATTCAAAATCTTGCACACTTTATCCCCTCCAAATCATTCTTGAATATAAGCAGTCTGCTCCTTAGGCCCAGCATGAGAAATCCAAGAACGTGTTCAAAATGGATAGGGGGTGGGGAGGGAGAGGAGAGAAAAATGATTTATTTAAAAGGCAAAAAGCCTATGCAAAGAAAGACAAGCTAAGAGAGGTTAAGCTTCCCAGTTAATTGACCTTAGTTTCTTTTTTAAAAGCCTGAACAGGAAGAACAACAAATGACAGTTCGATGGCCTTGCTTTATTTCTGAGCGCCTTCGTGCCTACAGGAAGTACATCATCATCTTCACACCTCAGGCATGCAGACTCCCCAACGTTCAGATTATGCACCATGACCGAAAAAGCCAACCTCGGAAGATAAGGCAACTGCTTTTTCATAAAGATCAACGTGGAATTTTCCAACAAATGTGAGCACTGTGGGGCCATTGCATCAGCCATCCTCAACTGACACTCAGAATCAGTAAGTGTGCGTCAAGCTGTCATCAGTGATGACCCAGGTGTCAGGCCACAGAAACAAACAGGCATTCTGTTTGTTTCCACTGCTTTCAGAACTGTGGAAATTCTATTTATGGAGTCTTTGAACACATTTTAGCAGGATATGTGATCAAACCCAAGTTCTTGTACAGACTGTCTGTGTGGCCTTGGGCAAGTAATTAACTTCTCTGAGTCTCATGGTCCTCATTTCTAAAATAGGGACAATAACTATCTAGCACCAAATGCTAGATAAGGTAAGGGGAACATGTAAATTACTTAGCCCAATTCCTGTGCATGGTACACAGCTAGTGTAAACTCTTATTATCGTCACCACTAGTGTTGATATTAAGCAAAAATATACCATATTATCCAACAGAACTTTTGGAGCCTTTCCCAGAACATGGCAAGGGCTAGGGACAACTGGTAGATGATTTTTAATTTTACAAAATGAAATTAATGTGCTATTGGACTCTCCAAAGCTGACCCTTGTTTGGCACAGACCCCAGCACAGCTATGACCTACACTAAGGTCATTATTAGAAAACCTATCACTTAGTGGTAATTATAAGTCATCAAATTCTTTAAGCACCTTAGAAAATATATAGTCATTGTTGACTTTTTCTAAGGACAATACATGATTGCATACTTTAAAACATTCATCCCAAAGTCAATTTGATTCAGTTCTGAGAATTAACAGAATTTAATTTATCTCTTAGTGAGAAACTTTTTTTTTTTTTATTTAAAAAAAATTTTTTTTTTCAACGTTTATTTATTTTTGGGACAGAGAGAGACAGAGCATGAACGGGGGAGGGGCAGAGAGAGAGGGAGACACAGAATCGGAAACAGGCTCCAGGCTCTGAGCCATCAGCCCAGAGCCCGACGCGGGGCTCGAACTCACGGACCGCGAGATCGTGACTTGGCTGAAGTCGGATGCTTAACCGACTGCGCCACCCAGGCGCCCCAGTAAGAAACTTTCAAGGCATGCCATAGTGCCACAGTTTACCACTTTAAAGCAAGAAGAGCCATAATTACTAAATATTTTGAGTGATTATATTGAGGAAAAGACAAAAAGAAACTGTACGTTTATGAAAGGGGATAAATATGATAATCACATTTGTGCTGACCATTTTCATCTCCCAGAACAGACACAACTCTTTTCTCTACACAAGCTGTAAGATTATTGCCTGATTTGTAAGAAATACACTGTGTTGTCTGAGAAACCCAAGGCAGCAGACATATTCTCACTACAAGAAGGTACTCTGTAAGTACCATTTTTTTTTTTGATTCATCAAATCCAAGTCCAATTTCCCACAGCACTTTGTACAATTATAGGAATGCAAACATTGGAATAAGAGAACTGGAATTATATTCAAGCCTCACCTTTTTCTTGCTGTATGCAACCTATAGAAAGTTACTTTAGCTTCTCAGACCCTCAATTCCTCAAATATAAAATAGAGCTAAATAGCTGTAATGTGAAGTCATTGTAAGAATTATATTTGAAATGTTTAACTTGAGCCATAAAAAGCTCTCTACTTTTACCATCATCATTATCACTATGATTATTGTCAACTTTTTTACTTTTTAAAGCTTAGTTCTTACAATAGGGAAAGAACCTGAAATATTAAGTAAGAGATTTTGAAGTATGTCATCAAATGCTACTGGAACTGCATTGAACCCAATAGTGGTAACACACACTCAATGGTTTAGATCAAGCATATTTGAGGGAAACTAAATTGGTATGGGTTTTAGAGATACAGTTTTAAGGCATGAATGGTGAGTCTACTACATCCAGAAATTATCTAAATTGTTTAACAAAAAGACATAATCACATGCACTAGAATGTAAGATATAAAAAAGGTTACATAGCAATGGCAGTCAGGACTTAAGCTCAGGTTGGCCAATTTGAGGTAAAGGTCTCCCGGGTGATATTTATACTCATAATTCAGAGAAGTCATATTACCCGGTTACAGGAAGGGAAAAAAAATTTCAATAAGAGAGTATGGCATTTTCCAATGTTGTACTATCACAGAAATTTTTAAATTACAAAATTAATTTTAAAGAAAAATTTATTCTAAACCTGAAGTATCACAGGTATATTCCCTGAAACCAGCCCCCTTGTTATCAGCTCCTGTCTTGGTTCATGGCATTATCATCCACCCACGTCAGAAATTTGAGAGCCATACTGATATTTTTCCCTTCAATAAGTTACTTGTACTAACAATTATATTTCCATAACATTGACCAAAGCTGAATCTTCCCTTCAGTCTTTGATCATACTACCTTAACTCAGAGCCTCACTGGCTCAGGCCTGAACTCCCAACTAGTCTCCTTTACCATAGCTTTCCTACTCATTCCTCACTCCACATTCTACTCTCTGTTCTTTCCCATTCTCATCAAAATGACCTTCCTAAATGGTCGGGTTGTGCTACTCCCCAACTTGAAACTTTCAATCTCATGTCAGACTCACCTCGGCCATCCTCCTATATGCCTGTCTCTCTGCACTCATCCTCAATCAAAGCCCACTCTCATTCCCCATGCCTTCTGTGTGTCAGCCATTTTTTTCTTCATCTTTGCCCGTTGTTCTTTATACCATTCTTCTAGTCTGCAATGCCATTCTCTTTCCCACTCAGTCTAAATATTCCTTTAATGCTTGAAAATGAACTAATGTAAGTTTTATAAAGACCTATTAGATAAGGATTGTCTCAGTTACTGAGACAAGTATGTTAAAATCTCTTTAGATTGTGGCTTTGTTGATCTTCCATGCAGTTCTATCCACTTATGCTTTATATATTTTTATATAATATTATTATGTATACATAATTTCTATATATATAAGCATATGTATATGTTCCATTTAACTTTATATTACTTTAAAGTCTATTTTGTATAATAATGGTACAGTTACAGCAGGTTTCTTCTGGTTAACATTTGGGATAATTTTTCCATCCATTTACTTTGATCTTTGCTGTGTCTTTATGTTTTAAGTATGAATCTTTAGGTTGCATACAACTGGGATTTAAAAAATCCAGTCTGACCATTTCTGTCTTTTAATTGCAGAGTTCACTCTGTTTTCATTAATTGGGATTACTGGCCTATTTGAATTTATTTCACTTAATTCATGCACTTGAGACTGACCTATTTGATTTTCTTTTCTGTTTCTCTGTGTCCTTAATTCCTACCAGAATGATTTCCTAAGCAACTATAATATTACAAGCATTATTCTGGGCATTGGAGATCAGAGCTAAAGGGGATAGACAAAATCCTTTCTCTCAAGGAAATTACATTCTAGTGGGATAATACAGACAATGGATAAGTAAATAATTGAATAGTAATTTAAATAGATGTTAATGAAGATACAAAAAAATCATGTTCTATTCTTATTGTCCTTAATCTTTTCGGAAAATCAGTTTTTCTACCCAGGCTACAAAAGTAGCTTTGTGGGTCTCTCCTTCTATTTCTCCTCTTCTGATACATCTGCTTCACTAATATTCTTATAATTCAAATATTACAAGCTTAAAACCTTCAGTGTCTCCCTGTTGACTACTTCACTGAGCAAAAATACCTTAGCCTGACATTCAAAGTCCTCTACAAAATGACTTAGCCTATGTTTTCCAGCTCTTTCTTCTATATATCCTTATATCCACTATTCTACTCTCCAGCCAAATGAACTAGTTAATTCCTATTACCAAACACATCTAGTTATTTTTTGTCTTGCCTCTTACTCCTCTTTCTCATCCTTTCCATTGGATTAACTCTCCTTTCCACTATCTTTCAAAGCATAATTTGAAATATTACTGACCCCCAAAACACCCTTCATGATTCCATGATTCCATATATTTGTGAGTTCTCTCTCTTCTGAATTCCATAGCACTTACTATTTTTCGCCTTTTTATAAGGTACCATCCTATTTTTTTCCACTTATTGTAGTGTAAACTTCTTAATGGCAGGACTTTTTCTTACTCATTTTGACTTTTAAACAGTACTCAGTACAATGTCCTGAAAATAACACATGAGCAGTAAATATTCTTTTTTTTTTCTTTCAGGTTTTAATTTAAATTCTAGTTAGTTAACATATGGTGTAATATTAGTTTCAGAAGTAGAATTTAGTGATTCATTGCTTACATACAACAACCAATGTTCATCACAAATGCCCTCCTTGATGCCCATAACCTATTTTTTTTTTCAACGTTTATTTATTTTTGGGACAGAGAGAGACAGAGCATGAACGGGGGAGGGCAGAGAGAGAGGGAGACACAGAATCTGAAACAGGCTCCAGGCTCTGAGCCATCAGCCCAGAGCCTTATGCGGGGCTCGAACTCACGGACCGCGAGATCGTGACCTGGCTGAAGTCGGACGCTTAACTGATTGCACCACCCAGGCGCCCCGATGCCCATCACCTATTTAACCAATTGCACTACTATGTATTTACCCAAAGAATACAAAAATACTGATTCAAAGAGGCACATGAACCCCAATGTTTATAGCAGCATTATTAACAATAGCAATATTATGGAAAGAGCCCAAATGTCCACTGACTGATAAATGGATAAAGAAGTTGTGGTATACATATACGATGGAATATTACTCAGCCATAAAATAGCAGTAAATAACTCTTGAATTAAATTAACAAATATGTCTAAGCCTGGCCACTACCTTATACTATCCATCTTTATCCTATCAGGTAAAAATGCCAATAAATGGCCAAAATATAAAAAATTATGTTGCCTCATCCTGGAGAAAAATTTTTTTTGAAAAGTAAAACACCTCAAATGATTCAAAAGCTCTGGTTAAATTGTAAAAACTAAGTAGGCAATAGAAATATAGTGAAATATATCCATATTTACTTATAGTTCAAGTAATGAGCAAAAGTACATCTTGCTTGCTGGGAGTGGGGGAGGTAGGAAGAAGAGAAGAAGAAAAGACTGGGGAGTAATTACTTCATATATGACATATTAAAAGTTCCTTGAAAATGTGGACACATTATTAATACATTCATGCAACATTTTTCAAGAAAACATGTATGGAGTACCTACTACATGCAAAGCAAACACTGTGCTAAGCTCAGGGAGTACAAAGATGAATAAGGTTTAATATTTGCCTTTAAGTAGCTGGAGCTTAGTGAAAAAAAAAAAGATAAACAGAGGAAAAGGTAGTATCACAACAGAAGGATCTACAAAGTAAAACTGGAGAACTCAGGCAGGAGGCTGTGTAAAGGTTTCAGGTGAATTAGCTATTCTACTGAGAAAACAGCATGACAGCTGGAAAAGGCAGGCCTTTATGCTTTCATAATATTTATGCCCTCTCCTAACTTGCAGGTATTACAGTGATAAACTGATAATATTTTAAATAGCATTAATGTCACACTATAGAGGTATCACTATCTTTTGCATGTAAGATACCTTACAAACTTATGATTAAGCATGACGGTGGATGCATGCATTTATTTATTCCTTATCCTTACAAAACCACACTAAACTGAATGTGAGAGAATTTTAAAACTTATAAATCTAAAGATGAAAAATAGGAGAGAACATACCAGATAAGCAATATCAAAAACATTTCTGAAATGTTGGAAGACAGATGGATGAACAGTGACTGTTACCAAACCAGATAAAGCTGAAACCTCATTTTAAATTGAAGCCAGTAAGAAACTGGCAATTCTACCAAAAAGCCCAGAAACTCTCAAGACACTAGGTGTCTCTGAAGGTATACATATGTATATATGGTATATATACTCTGAAGGTATGTGTATGTGTGAGTATGTATGTGTATGTGTGTGTGTGTGTGTATACATTTATATATGCACCATATACATTATATGCATACATATAATGGGGAAAGAGTGTATGAATGAAACAAGAGGACTACTTGAAAGACGACTACTACCTAAGACATAAGTAGATGCTGGATCCCTTTCCTTACCCCAACAGATGATCAGAGGTTTATACTGTAGAGATTTGTATAGTGAATGACATGGTAAGATGTTTTATTGAGTAACAGGGGATGAAGTGCAAAACCTTGTACTGAACAAGGAGAACTGCAAGTCATTTTCTGGCTGTGTCCAGAACATGGACCACTAGGCGTTCACTCTCCAAGCATAAAATTGGAGAAGTCCTCTCTAGACAAATTATAAGGTCCAGAGAAAACACATAAACCCACGAGATGTGGGGGCTCCAAATTAAAAAGCTATGTTACCACCTTATTACATGGTAGTAAACCTTACCAATTAATGCATTTCCATTATAAATAGGCTTTCCAAATAAGTATGAGGTCCTTACTCTCAAATATAGAGACACAGCCAAGGATCACCAAACACATGGAGAAATCTTCTAGCATGAAAGAGAAAAAAAAAAAACAGATTATGGAATATGAATGGGGTCAGGTTTCTGGACAGAAATATGAAAACTAAAAGATAATTAAGGAAAGTTTACAAGGTTTTGATGCATCTCATGTATTAACATGGAAAGGGATGATAGTTGAAGAATAAACACACAGATTATTAAAGGGAAAAGATATGGAAATATGAAAATTCAAAGAAGTGATTCAGTGTGTTCACTGGCTGATCCAAAAGCAAATTTCATCACTTTTCAGTGTTGAAGGCATGGTTGCAGGAAACTCTGAAGGAAATATTTAAAATCAATTCTATTGACAAAGTTTTGCTAATTGATTTATTTGAAAAGCTCTTGAAATATACTGACATACTTCTTCATTGACAGCTAGATTATGTAGAAAGAATTGTTGCTTGTTGGAGGTGTCATTCGTACCTGATTCTCATTATGGAAATCAATGTCACAGATGTGCCTCTCTCTTTAACATTGTGGAGCAAAATAAGAAAATGAACTGTTATGTTTAACCTTTCTCCTAAAATAAAAAACTGGCTAGAAATTAAAATTCTAGCTGTAATTTTCAGGTCCCCTGAGTTTCCCCAAAAGTCTTACAATAAAACTTTAACTTGGGCTAGTTTTTAGTGGCTACCTATTCCCTGCAACAATCCCTAACTGGGTATGTGTAACAAAGCATAAGCAATATAAATAGAACAAGATTTCATGGGAAACTTCCCTACTTAGCTATTTACTGATTGTTCTTTAATTAAAAGCACTTGATTACATTTTCATTCCTACAGGAAGAGTCTGCAAGTATAAAAAGAAACACTTTCTCCTTCACCTCAATCTAGACTCAACTCAAATCTTCCCAAAACACTTCAAACATACTAGCTCATAAATTCAGACTTCATCAGGAAGCCCGGCTGCCACGGGAAATTGGCCTTCTGCTTTGGGTAAATCAAAAGGAGAAAGACAGAAAGTTACATTGTGGGTCAGGAATGCATAAGAGGCTCAGTATCCAACTAAGAAGTGAAATAGATTTATTTAGTGAAAATAAAAAGCAACCTTTTATTTCCAAAACCAACCTCTTTAACTTTACATAGAGTTAGCCAAATTATGCTATTTTCCAAAATTAAATAAATTTGACTAGGTTATTATTCAGCCCCTTTCCAGTTTCCAACAAACGAAGCAAATGTTCATCACAATGCAATGAAAACTCAGTAACGGGCTCAAAATTCACAAACTTTTGTCCAAAATAATCATCTGAATCCCTAGAAATAAGAAACACAAAACCTAAATCTTCTCCTCCTTCTTCTCTATCTACTCAAAATAACCCATCCCAAAGCAAAAACAACCATTTGCACAATGCTCAATGGTACAAATATATACAACAATCCCCAAATTAATTTCCAGAAGCACCAAAAGTTCCAAATTATGGATGGAAACACTAAATTAACTAGAAAATGTTTCAAAGTTCTGGGTTTCTTTTGAGAGGATAGTACCCTGTCTCAAGAGCAGAGAGAGGGAATCTTAATATGTAACCTTCTTAAAAACTGGACGAAGGGGATGCTAGTATGCAATGGGAAAGTTTCCTATATGAATAAATTATATGGTCTATAATTTGCTAATATTCAAACTATTTAATAATGTACTGAATTTTTTCTTTTTTAATTTTATTTATTTATTTATTTATTTATTTATTTATTTCTCACTGAGGTAAACCTCTTGGGTTTAACTCAGAGTCATGTCCATCAAAGCCTTTCTGAGGCAAAGAATGAGCCTGTACACATAAGACAATTCCCCAAGGAAGATATTTTCTAATCTTTTTTTAAAAAAAATTTTAATGTTTATTTATTTTTGAGAGAGAGAGTGAGACAAAGAGTGAGTGGGGGAGGGGCAGAGAGAGAAGGAGACACAGAATCTGAACCGGGCTTCAGGCTCTGAGCTGTCAGCACAGAGCCTGACATGGGGTTCAAACTCAGGAATGGCAAGATCATGACCTGAGCTGAAGTCAGACGCTTAACCGACTGAGCCACCCAGGCGCCCCAGATATTTTCTAATCTTAACCAAACATTGCCCTTCCCTCCTGAGTCTAAAACTACAGGGTAATTAATTCCAATACAAGAACCATTATAAAATCATTTTAGAAGACCCTCGACAAGGGTAAAATTGGCCTCATTATCTCAGTGTACTCACACATTTTGTGCACAGGCTCAGGACATAAGGAGTCAAAACCACCTCTGATGCTTCTTGACAGATTGGAGATGAACCGGATTCCACAAGGGTGCACACGCCAAGGACATCTAGAAGCCAAATGACAAAAAATTAAAATTTACAGATTCTGTCTGTGCAGACACAGGAGCAACTCTGATATTTTTAAACTCTGAGTGTACCATCAAGAGAATCAAGTCCATTTTTTGTTATGCTTTGTTATTTCAAGACTTCATCAAAAATAGCCCCATGCCCTGACACCAGATCTTCTATGTCAGAAACTTACTCCTCTGTAATTTATGTTAGCCTCAGTTTTCATTTCAAGAAGGATAGAATTTCAGATAAGATGTTGGCTTTTCATGAAGATTTATTCAAACATTTCATGAATTTTATAATTAAAACTTTAATTCACTTGCAGAAAGAACATCTTAAAATTTCTAATAGAGTAGTTAAGAAGACAAGCTTTGAGAAACTGGTATGAGTTGGAATAGTTTCTTGCAGATAAAAATGGAATAATAATAGCACCTACTTCATGATGGAGATGCTAGGATTAAAATTAAGCATAGCATTTGACATATGATATTTTAAAAATATTTTAAAATTTGTTATTTTAATTATTAGTTCCCATTCACTCAAAATTCACATACACTTAAGAACCACCTTTCTTACTCCCTTTGCAGGTAATTACTCCTTTTTAATTAATGAAGGCAATTACTTTAGAATATTTTCCCATAGTCAAAGGAGAAAAGCAGAAAGCTTTAATGAAAACAAAACAAAACAAAAACAAAGAACTTTCAGTGAGCTAAGGGACTACCTTAAACCTGAAAATAAAGATTAAAAAAATTAGTAGCAGGGTCCTCAGAAATAAAATGCAACAACTGTACAGCACTTTGTAACATCTAGTAAAAGCATGAGACTAAGTGCTAGGAGCTGCACTATGTCCTGTCAGTTCCCTCTACTTCATGCAGTGTCACTAGACATGTACAGCAGACTCCTTAGTTCTTTATTTTCCTGAGTTTCTCCGAAATCAGAATCAAACAAAATGCTTCTAAGTGAGTAGTTTATTTGAATGCAGTCCCAGAAAGTATGATCAAGGGATAAGTGAAACCAGAAGGAGAACAAATAAATACAAGGATGTATAATCAAGTCAGTGTAAGCCACTGGTTGCTTCACCTAGTAAGACCTTCTAAGAAGCCTTATGGAACTGACTTTAGAACCTTGTCCCCAAAGGAAGAAAAGGGGAAACATTAATCCACAGGCTCCCATTCCACAAAGGCCAAAGGGCACTCTGAATGTTGCCACCTACACTGCAACTCCAAGTTTCTCATATATGATTGCCAAACAGGTTTCTACAGGTGGTCTCATGCCATGTGTGAGTGAGACATTATTATGAGACATTATTAATTTGCATCTACATAAAATAAGCCAAAGCCTGACTGCAACTGACAGTAACAGCCACAGTTGAAATAAGTGTTGACAATTTAAAATAATGTACTAGAGTTGAGCATACAAAAATCAATCAAGGGCGCCTGAATGGCTCAGTTGGTTAAGCATCCCACTCTTGATTTTGGCTCAGTTCATGACCTTACAGTTTGTGAATTCAAGCCCCATGTCAGGCTCTGCACTGACAGTGTGGAACCTGCTTAGGATTCTCTCTTTCCCTCTCTCCGTACCCCTCCCCTGCTCTCTCTCTCTCTCTCTCTCCCTCTCTCTCAAAATAAATAAACATTAAAAAATTAAAACAAAAATCAATCAGTGTAATACATTACATTAATTAGAATGTAGCAGGGGAAAAAAACAGGTCCTGGTTCAAGACAGCAACATAGGGAGACTCTGAACTCACCTCTTCCACAGAACACACCAAATTATACCTATTAATAGAACAATTCCTCTTGAAGAAGAACTGAGGGCTGACTGAACAGCTACTAAACAACCAAAGACAGAGAAAATGGCAAGAGAACAGGAAGACAGACCGAGACAAAGGGAACCCCCATCCCTGAGCTCCTAATAGCAATGGGGAAGGATTAGTACTGAGGATACTGTGCCTCTATCGTTAGGCACAGGAAAAAAGCCGTGGTTGAAAAGAGCAGCTAGCACTTAAAAGGGACAACACAACTCTGCCAAGTGGCAGAGGAGATGCAAGAAAGCTCTTCAGATCAGAGGGACTGGAGAACATGTGGTTTATGCTCCCACCTCACTTTAAAAGCCTTGACCACAGCAGGGTCTGGACACTGTCAGGCAGTCCAGTCCTCTCAGTGAGTTTGCCACTTCAGAGAGCCCAGGGTCCATAAGCACACACCATCTGCCCTGTGTGCTGGGACACAGAAAACAACCTACAGTTTTATAGGATTGGAGGGCGCTGTTGTTTTACTTTTTAAAATTTATCTTGCCTTTTTTTTTCTCTCTCTCTTTGGTTTTATCCTTTTCTTATTCTTTTTTGTTTATTTCTTCTTAATTTTTTTCTTTTTTTATCCTTTTTTAAAAATGTTTTTCTCCCTTATTATTCTACTTTTTTTACTATTATTATTTTTTAATTATTCCTTCTGTAAAAAGCCATGGTTTAAAAGAGTAGCTAGCACATATATACACAGCTCCAACCAGCCAGCAAAAGTCACCAAGTGGGAATACACAAGACCACTCCTTCAACTTTATAAGTAGCCATTTTGCCTAATCCATAGAAAGAAACAGAAAATCAAGCAAAATGGAGAAAGGATATGCTCACAAAGAAAGAACAAGAAAAACATTCAGAAAAAGAACAAAATGAAACAAAGTTAAGCAATACATCTGCTAAAGAATTTAAAGTAATAATTGTAAAGATACTCATTGGGCTGGAGAAAAGAATGGAAGAACTCAGTAAGACCATCAATAAAGAGAAAAAATATTTTTTTCCTAAAGTTTATTTTATTTATTTTGAGAGACAGAGAGAGAGTGCCAGCAGGAGAGGGGCAGAAAGAGAGAGAGAAAGAATCCCAAGCAGGCTCTGCACTGTCAGCATGAAGC
The DNA here is from genome assembly GCF_018350155.1 of Leopardus geoffroyi. NCBI lineage: Eukaryota > Metazoa > Chordata > Mammalia > Carnivora > Felidae > Leopardus > Leopardus geoffroyi. The sequence goes on along the minus strand of NC_059332.1, from coordinate 87,979,426 downwards.
CCAATGCGGGGCTCAATCTCACAAACCATGAGATCATGACCTGAGCCGAAAGTAAGAGTTGGATGCCTAACTAACTGAGCCACTAGGATCCCCAAGATAGAAAATATTTTAAAAAGAATCAGAGTTGAAAAATACAATAACTAGAGTAAAAAACACACTAAAGTGAATCAACAGTAGAATGGCAGATGCAGAAGAACATATCAATGATCAGAAAGACTGGGTAATGATAAGTACACAAGTTGAATGGCAAAAAGAAAAGAATTTTTTAAAATGAGGATAGATTAAGAGATCTCTTAGCAACATCAGGTGAATAAAAATCTGCATTATAGGAATCCCAGAAGAAGAGAGAGAGAAAAATGTAGAAAACTTATTTGAAGAAATAATAACTGAAAACTTCCTAACCTAGAGTGGAAAAGGAATAGTAGCACGATGTATTCAAAGTGCTAAAAGGAAAACAAAACAAAACAAAACAAAACTACAACTATGAATACTCTGCACAGCAAGGTTATCATTCATATTTGAAGGAGAGATAGTTTCCCAGGTAAACACAAGATAAATGAGTTTATCATCACCAAACCAGACTTACAAGAAATGTTAAAGGGACTTCTTTAAGTGGAAAAGAAATGGCCATAACTGGACATAAGAAAAATATGAATAAAAAGGTGTAAAATATGAGTACATATACATAAAATGTGGAGAAACGAGTATTAAAAGAAAAGAAAAAAGACTTTTTTTCTTTTTCTGTTTTTTTTGCTTTTGTTTGTTTTTTGTTTTTAGAATGTGTTTGAACTTAAATGACCATTGAATTTATATGAAGTGCTATTTATTTAGGATATTATATATGAATCTCATGGTAACCACAAACCCAAAACCTTTGATAGATATACAAAAAATAAAGAGAAAGAAATCCAAACAAAACACTACAGATACTCATTGATCACAGAGAGCGTAAGAGAAGAAGAAAGGAACAGAAAAGATCTATAAAAAGATCCTTTTTGTAGAAAAACAAATGTTTAAAGTGATGATAAGTATACACATAATTATGTTAAATGTAAATAACCTAAACTTCCCAATCAAAAGACACAGAGTGGAAGAATGGGGACAAAGGAGAAAAGACCCATCTATATACTGACTCACCTCAAACTTGAAAAACCCACAGTTAATCATCCTGAATGGTGCAAAACTGACAGTTTTCAAGAACAAGACAAGAATGTCCATTCTTACCACTTTTATTCAACATAGTACTAAAAGTCTTAATCACAGCAATCAGAAAAGAAAAAGAAATCAGAGGCATCAATATTGGTAAAGAAGTTAAACTTTCACTATTTGCAGATGACATAATACTATACATAGAAAATCCTAAAGATTCCACCAAGAAACTACTAGAAGTAACAAATGAATTTAGTAAAGTGGCAGGATACAACTAGCACTTAAAAGGGACAACACAACTCTGCAATACCCAGATATTGGTAGCATTTTTATACACTAGCAACAAAATTGCAGAAAGAGACATTAAATAATCCATTTACAACTACACCAAAAACAAGAAAATACTTAGGAATAAACTTAACCAAGGAGGTAAAAGATCTGTATTCTGAAAACTATAAAAAATTGATGAAAGAAATTGAAGATGACACAAACAAATGGAAAGATATTCCATGCTCATTAATTGGAACAATTAATATTGTCAAAATTTCCATGTTACCCAAAGCAATCAACAGATTCCATGCAATCACTGTCAAAATACCAACAGACTTTTTCACAAAACTAGAATAATACTAAAATTGTATGGCACCACAAAAGACCCCAGATAGCCAAAACAATCCTGAGAAAGAATAAAGCAGCAGGTATCACAATCCCAGATGTCAAAATATACTAAAAAGCCATAGTAATCAAAACAGTATGGTACTGACACAAAAATAAACATACAGATCAACAGAACAGAATAGAGACCCCAGAAATAAACCTCTATGGCAAAGCAGGCAAGAATATACAATGCAGAAAAGAAAGTTTTTTCAACAAATAGTGGTAGAAAAATTGGGCAGCTACATATATAAGAATTAAACTGGAGGGGAGCCCGGGTGGCTTAGTCGGTTGAGCGTCCGGCTTCAGCTCAGGTCATGATCTCGTGGTTGATGAGTTCAAGCCCCACGTCGGGCACTCTGCTGACAGCTCAGAGCCTAGAGCCTGTCTCGGATTCTGTGTCTCCCTCTCTCTCCACCCCTCCCCACTAATGCTCTGTCTCTCTCTGTCTCAGACATAAACAGTAAAAAAATGTTTTTAAAAACTTAAAATGGATTAGAGACCTAAAAGTAAGACCTGAAAGCATAAAAATCCAAGAAGAGAGCACAGTCAGTAATTTCTCTGATATCGGCATTAGCAACATTTTCCTAGATATGTTTCCTAAGGCATGGGAAACAAAAGCAAAAATAAAGTTGGAACTACACCAAAATAAAAAGCTTTTACACAGCAAAGGAAACTATCAACAAATCAAATAGTCAACCTACTGAATGGAATAAGATATTTGCAAATGATATATCTAATAAATTATATATATATTATATATAATTTATATATATATATATTATATATATAATATATGATATATATCCAATATATAATTATATATCCAAAATAAAGAATTTATACAACTTGACACCAAAAAAAACCAAAAAGTCCAATCAAAAAATGAGCAGAGGTCCTGAATAGACATTTTTAAAGAAGATATTCAGATAGCTAACAGATACATGAAAAGATGCTCAACATCACTAATCATCAGTGAAATGCAAATCAAAACCACAATGAGTTATCACCTCATTAGTTATCACCTGGATTAGAATGGCTATAATCCAGAAGACAAGAAATAACCAATGTTGGCAAGGATGTAGAGAAAAAGAAACCCTTATACACTGTTAATGGGAATGTAAATTAGTATAGCCACTGTGGTAAACAGTATGGGGGTTCCTCAAAAACTTAAAAAAGAAGGGCACCTGGGTGGTTCAGTTGGCTGAGTGTCCCACTCTTGATTTTGGCTCAGGTCATGTTCCCAGGGCAATGGGATTGAGTCCTGCATCGGGCTTTGTGCTGAGCACGGAGCCTGCTTAAGATTCCCTCTTCCCCCTTCCTAGTGTGCTCTCTCTCTCTCTCTCTAAAACACACACACACACACACACACACACACACACACACACACTTAAAAATAGAAATATCGGGTCCAATAATTCCACTACTGTGTATTTACCCAGGGAAAACAAAAGCACTAACTCAAAAATATATGTACCATCATGTTTATTGCAGCATTATTTACAATAGCCAAGCCATAGAATGGAAGCAATCTACGTGTCCATCAACAGATAAATGGATAAGAAAAATATGGTGTATGTTGGTAACACACACACACACACACACACACACACACACACACACACACCACAGGAATATTACACACCCATAAAAAGGATAAGATTGTGCCATTTGAGACAACATGGATGGACTTAAAGGTTACTATGTTATAAATCAGACTCAGAAAGACAAATATCATATGACTCCACTCATAAATGGAATCTAAAAAAAAAGAGGAATCAGAATTATAAAGAGATAAACTGATGCTTGTCAGAGGGGAGGGGGATAGCGCACTGGGATAAATGATTGAAGGATAATGGGAGATACAGGTTTCCCAATATGGAATAAGTAAGTCACATGAATAAAAAGCAGAGCATAAGGAATATAGTCAATATTATAATAGTGGTTTAATGGCTTATATGGTAGCTATACTTGTGAACATAACATAAAGCATAAACTTGTCAATTCACTAAATTGCACACCTTAAATTAATATAACACTGTATGTCTACTATACTTAAAAAATATTTTAAAGGAGGATAATAATATAAAAAGAACATGATCATCTCAATTGATGAAGGAAAATGATTTTGTGAAATCTAATATCTTCTCATGATAAATATATTCAACAAACTGAGAAGAAACTTTCATGGTAGATAAACATAATAAAGGGAATGCATGAAAAACTCATGGCCAAAATAATACTCACTAATGAAAGACCTAAAAATTTCCTCCTAAAGTCAACAACTAGATAAGGATGCTCACTTTCACCATTTGAATTCAACATTATACTAGATACTCTACCCATAGTAATTGGGCACACACAAAAAAAATCTGTCCAAATTGGAAAAAATTATTTTTATTCACAGATAAAGCTTGACTGTAGTCTGTGAAAACTCCCCTGTGCCTATGCCTGCAATCATCTTTAGGCAAGACTAAATGTTGTGCAAGTCACAGTTGAGCATTCAATAGCATTGCTTTGGGTGGGAGGGAAAGGATAATAAAATATATCTTTGACTGTTCTCTGCTTCTTATGATGCTGAAACTTCCATCTCATTGTACATTTAAAAATAAAAATAAGATTAGGCCTAATACAAAGGTCAACTCTAAATTTTCCAGGAATGCAAAATAACAACTAACTTCTTCAACTCCCAGAAGCCATGATTCTATAGAGACCAGCCGTCAGCCTTTATCAATCTTCCCACAAGACATCAAACACCCTTACTGCTTGGATGCCTGCTAGAAAAGTCTTTAGAGCACCCTTTTGGTTTTATCCACCCAAATAGCTTATTACAAAAGAGCAACCTATTCATGCCTCTCTACTGTGGCACAGAAAGGAAGAAAATTTATGAGTGTGTGTCTGTGTGTGTGTGTAAATCATATACATGTATATATTACACAGGCGATTTATAATTTTATCAGCAACCCTGAATGAAGCTATTATTGTTTGCTTTGTAAAACAGAAAACTGGGGATTTAAAATAACTTGCTAAATGTCACAGTATACATAGAGGACTACACTAGTATTTGGATTCATTCTATGTGACCACAAATCCTGTATTATTTCCACTCTAGCACACTCTACCAATGAGGCCAACACCTAAAAAAGAAAAAAAGAGGGAAAGAAAAAGCAGTTATATCAAGTTTATGATTACAGAACAGTTAACAGCTTTTTAAAATTTGGATCCATTAAATTAATTATGTATCATTTCTTAATAAACACCCTTAATCTGCTAATCAAAACATATGTAATATGAACCCATTTTCCACTATGGTTGAAACACAATTTATTCATATTAAACAGAAGCCATGTTTTAGCCCCTGCTCCTTTCCCCGATATAAGAGATGATCATATACATATACTGTATAGATACTCTTCTCAACACAGCTACAAAAGGCAATTAAACTGAGCTTAATAATTTTGCAGTTTTGCTTGCAGCCTCAAAAGGAACAAGGCTATGTGTGTAACCCCCTTTTTATGGGATCTTACTGAGATCAGAAAGGAATAATTAATCATTGATTAAGGCACAGTAAATCTCCCACACACTAAGACTAATTTATTGAGCTATAAACCACAGTGCAATCACTTGTGTGCTATCGTTCATTCATGCACAGAAGAAAATTATAGATACCACTTAGAAAAAAAAATACAACAAGGAATATTTTGTGCTTATTTTAGATTAAGAGCAATTGAACATTCACCCATTCAATACCAACACTAAACACACACACACACACACACACACACACACACACACACTCTTTATTAGCAATATACTCATTTTATTCACTCATAATTCTGTTTAAGAAAACTAATATTAAGGGGCACCTGGGTAACTGAGTCAGTTAAGTGTCTGACTCCTGGTTTCAGCTTAGGTCATGATCTCACGGTTTGTGGGTTCCAGCCCCGCATCAGGCTTGGCACTGACAGTGAGGAGCCTGTTTGGGATCTTCTCTCTCTCCCTCTCTCTCTGCACCTCTCCCATTTGTGCTCTCTCTCTCCCTCAAAATAAATAAATACACTTAAAAAAATAAATTTATTAAAAAATAAAACTAATATTAAACAGTCTGAAAATACAGGGCATCAGATATTAAGAAAAAATCTATGCCTTGTACTTACGGTAAAAACAACCATTAAAGAAACACATTGTATGTTTGACTCTGCAGCTAGTGAGTACAAGGCTAAAATGGGTAACATGCATTTAAAATTTCTCACTAGAGGTATATAGTATGTGCAATTAAAGAATCATTACTGAGTAATTATCCATTTATTATGGGTACATTGCACACTAGAATTCTGAAAAAATAATAAATAAATAATTGTGCTCCTTTAATAGACCTTGGAGCTAAAAGAGAAAACAAAGTCACAGAATTGAAAGAGATGAATGTAACTGCATATGCAAACATATTTGACACTTCACATAAACATAAATTTATTCCTTTAGGCTTCATCATGTATTAACTGAACCCATAGCCATAGCTAGATATGGGGGAGAAACAGAGGTGAATGGGAGAGATGCCTGCCTACATGTCTAATGGGTCTTAATGCATAAATTTTTTTTTTATTTTTTTTTCAACGTTTTTATTTATTTTTGGGACAGAGAGAGACAGAGCATGAACAGGGGAGGGGCAGAGAGAGAGGGAGACACAGAATCGGAAACAGGCTCCAGGCTCTGAGCCATCAGCCCAGAGCCTGATGCGGGGCTTGAACTCACGGACCGCGAGATCGTGACCTGGCTGAAGTCGGACGCTTAACCGACTGCGCCACCCAGGCGCCCCTTAATGCATAAATTTTTAAGGGCATATGTATATGTATACCAAAAAGGCAGAGATGAACAAGCATAAAGAGTGATGAGGGAGGTGCTAAGGATTTAGTGGTGACCCACTAGCCCTCAGTATACAATGATACTACTCAGCTAATAATATTAACAATTCCTATATTTTCATGTAGCTTCACTGAGGTACAGAATAAATCACACCTTTCATCTCTACTAATAATCCTGAATCTTTGATCTCAGAGACCCACTATACTGCTGCCATCCAAATTTGTTTTAGCTCTAACTCAATGCAGAAAGAGGACAACTAGTTCCTAACTTTGACTGATCAGCTACTTCTGACCTCCCTGATAACATCCTTGCACATACAAAACCATGCTTTCTAGTCCTATTTAGGACCTAGATTATTCTTATTGCTCAGAGACCCTGTAAATAACACAAAGGGAGACTACATATCCCAGCTTTCCTTGCAGATAGAGGGGACATGTAACTCAGTTATGGCCAGTGGAATGTTGGCTGGAAGTGATGTATGTATGCCACCTTAATCTCTGGCTCCTAAAGCAGGCTGCACAAGGCACCACCCTTTTTCTATACATTGCCTGTGGGACAGCAAGGTGAGCTTCTACTACATGTTGAAAATAGTAGCATTATTACAGCAGGGGAAGCTCCTGGATCATTGAATGACTAAATAGTACAAAACTTTCCATATTTTCATCACAGACTAGGAACAAAGAGCTTCCCCTTTGGTCCTTGGTTGCTTTAAAATAGTCTAGCAACCAAATTACTGAAAGCTTAATAGCCAGTACAGGTATCCCCACTTTTTGAAAGTTTGCATTAAACCACTTTGCTTTTATGAAATACCTAGATTTAAGTACCTGTTTTCACTAACCAAAAGGAATCCAAAGGAGATTTTCACTTTTATGAAAAAAGGTGAAAATCAAAAATAGTGTGTAGTGTTTGTTTTTCAGCAAGCAGTTATAAAGGCAGTGTGCACCCCAAGCAGCAAGAGTGGCCCCACTCAGCATCTAAGCATCAAGCCACCACAGCTTTGAACTGTGTCTGTGAGCATGTGTGCTTTGTCTCAATTTATTTTGTGCATCGATTAGCAAGATGTGTCCTAAGGTATCAGAAAAGGCTAAGAGATTATTTTTTGTGTTTGGGAATGCTCAAAAACTTTTAATATAAATTAATGGTAATAACTTCCTTACACCATTTTGGCTTACAAAAGTTTTCATAGGAACATTCTACTTTCACATAGCAGGAAAACCTGTATCATGTTATGCTTGTCTATAATGAGTTAAGACACAGAAGAACTGAGGGTAGAAAGAAGACATAACGTATTGGTCAGCTGAAAGCTGGCACTTTCTTTGAAGCAGAATTATTCTTTTCTAAACCCATATTACTGCTTATGTAATTCTATACCACCCCCACCACCATCACACCAACAACCCCACTTCCACCCTCTGTCCTACCTCCTGGACTGTCCTACACTGTTTTTGTCAGTTTATGCCCTTCCAGACCCAACTCTCAAATCATCTTCACAGGAAATCTTATCCAGGTACCATCCCTGTCCTTTGATCACTTCCTCCCTACATCTCCTGGCACCTACACACACTCCATTGGAGTGAGACAGCTATTTGTCATGTGTTGGATTTCCCTGTGAGTACCTCAAAGGCAGAAATCACCATTTTTGCCATCCCCAGTACCCAGCCCAGAACGGTACTGAGAGTATATACTTACAAATATTGGTTAAATCCATTCTTAGTAACTGACATTGTTATTTGACAAAGCTTTTGTTTCAAACTTTTATTTTTGTCTTTCCAGTGAGATTTTAAACTGCCTGAAGTCAGAGCTATATTATGTACTTTTTCCTCTCACAAGCTTGCTTCTGTGTCATGTATTAAGTAGACACAAATAAACTATTAAGCCATTGTGGTTTTCACTCTATATGTTTTTCAAAATGCTCAAAGACTAGTTAGAAAATTAAAAGATATTTAAGGAAAAAAAGAAAAAAAATGTGTATATTCTATAGTTGTTTATGACTTTTTCTCTTATTCTGAGATATTTTCCTGGGTCATGGGTAGAAGGGAAATGTAAGAAATCTTCAGGAATAGGTACTGAAAGAGTACTCCTAACAATGTCCTATTATTTCATATAGAAAATTAAAATAAACAATGGGCATTCTTTCCATTTCTAATAGGTATATAACTGACCTCCCACCAGAAACTTATCACCCTATTAAAAAATGTTACTTCTAACACTAGTCATTTCTCCTTATATTATCCCATATTTGCCTACTACATAAGCATATCCATTCACTGGTAAGATTATCCCTATTATTAGAAAAAATGTACCTTAAGCTACTTTGTTATATGCTTCTTAAGGTCATCTATTTCATTTATTAATTCTTTGCTGCTTCATCTGCCTTCTGATTTTAATTTGGATTCCTATATAGATATGTCCATAGAAAAAGGCTACTCATGGATAGGTGAGTGTTTCAGTATACATAACAGTATCTTGTTCATTTATCCTCATAAGTTGACATTCTAGGATATTCATCAATAACTACGAAATTTGTTAAGTGTGTTATTTTGCACAAAGACTGAGCCATTGGCTGTATGCTGACAATGTGGATCATGATCACCTGGACAAGGTAATACCACCCAGTGGAGAACATCATGTTGGCCATCCAAGGTTCCTTTTGGGATGTTCACCCTATTGTATACTTTACAGCTCCTAAGCACCTGATATTATACTCATTTCAGGTCTTACCTGCTGGAGATGTTTTACTAGATAATATTTAAGATTCTCCTCAATCCTGAGATTCCATGGCTCTAAGCTTATAGGTGCCTCCAACAAAGACTATATTTTATTCCTGTTTGTATCCCTATTATGGACTGAATGTTTGTGACCCCCTACAATCCATATGTTGAGAACCTAACCCCATGTATTATGGTTTGAAGAAGTAGGGATTTGGAAAGTGATTAGGTCATGAGGGTGGAACCCTTGTGTATGGGATTAGTGCCATTATAAAAGGAACCCAAGAGAGCTTCCTTCTTCCTCTACTATATGAAGACACAGCAAGAAGATGGTCATCTATAAATCAGAAAGTAGGACTTTACCTGACATCAAATCTTCTAGCACCTTGATCTTGGATATTGCAGACTCCAGAACTGTGAGAAATAAATTTCTGTTGTATATAAGCCACCCAGTCTATAGTATTTTTGTTATAGCTACCCAAATAAACTAAGAAAATCCCCTTACTGTCCAAAATAGTTCTAGACAAGGTAGGTAATCAATATGAACATGTTGAATTGTTTATTGATTTACTGTAGGCTTAAAATTTATTGTTTCCCCTTTATCTTAATTAGTTATGGAGAGGGTATGGAGATTAGAGGTGGTGGGAAAGGAGAAATGTGCTCAATGGAAGAACTATGACGTGTCAGGCATTGAGGTGAGTACTAAATCCTAACAACCTTGGAAGTGGGTGTTATTTTATTTCCATTTTATAGTTGAAGAATTTATAGTTCAGAGAAATTCTTTATTCAGTACCACAATGGCAGTAATATAAATATAACTGGTAGGATTTGAATTCAGAGATTTTCTGCTTACCCTACTCACTTTCTGCCAGTCCCTTCACCTTTTAACACCAGCACCTTATAGAATTCTTGCACAAAAAAAGTGTAGTAAATGTTTACTAGATTAATGGTTCCAGTGTTGTTCTCTCAGCTAACAGGGGTGGTAACAAATGGGGGACTTTATGGTTTGTAGGACATTATAGCTTCTCTTACTTCTTCTCACCCACCCTGCATATCTCCCCTAAAACTTTGAGGCAGCTGTTTAGGAGGCCCACCTCAGGTGTTTTTATCTTAAAAATGTACCTATATTATCCTTAAAAGAGTGTAATTGTACCCCTTTGATTTCTCTGGATTAGGAAAGGATAAAATGGGGGAAAAAAGAAAGACTTAAAAATAATCAAATATATTTTTACTGGAAGAGGCCTAGAAGGCTAAAGAACAGCAGGGAGAAAAAAAATCCCAGTAGCTACAAGGTTCAAAGAGGAATTTGGAACTTCCCTGAGATATCACCTAAGTTAGAAGATATGTGTAGCATATGCCCTCTCTTTTGATTTTTCTAAATTCTACTTTATTCACTGAAGTTCACGCATAAGTGGAGTTTTTGTTTTGAGGAAACTCAAAAGACAAGGACAAGATAACTAATAAAGATATTAAACAAAGAGACATTCAAATTTTGGTAAGAGAAATTCAGCACCTGAAAAATCCTACTATATAACTGTCAAACAAATATTGAAGTGTTTTCAAATTAGTAGCTTTTCTGAGATATTGACATGACCCAGATAGGCCCTGACCAAAATTTTTTAAACTGAGAGACATTGCCTTAAGAATGTAGCCTACAGTTTCATCAACACACTTATCTGAATCTAGAATTTTGGAATTAATTATAATTTAAAGAAGAATGTGTCAGAAAAGAATGTATATGTGGGCTTCATTTTCTACTTCACAACTGAATACAAATCAACAAACTCACTATTTGTATGAACCAAAGAAAAACACATCTTTTAATGTTGTTATTTTGGGCATTGACATATATATAACTTAACATATATATATAGAAAGATATATATATCTTAAATATATATATAACTTAAAAATTATAACCAAATATAATATATATAACTATATATAATAGTTAATAATAGTTAATAATATAGTCAATTATATAGTTAATAATAGTTAATAATATAGTCAATAATAATTAATATTTTTTAAGATCTATATATTACATATAGTTATAAATATATTTATAACTTAAATAAGGCAGGTGGTGGCACCTGGGTGGTTCAGTCAGTTAAGCATCCAACTCTTGATTTCAGCTCAGGTCGTGATCTCATAGTTTGTCGGATCAAGCCCTGTGTTGGGCTCTGCTCTGACAGCATGGAGCCTGCTTTGGATTCTCTGTCTCCCTCTCTCTCTCTGCCCATTCCCTGTGCTTGCTTGCTCCCTCTTCTCTCTCAAAATAAATAAAAATTAAAAAAAAAGAATTATAACTTTCATTTTTTGTTAAAATATCTTTTCTTCATTAAATAATAGAGATCTTTTATCCATTCCCCAAAAAGTATTTATTGAATCTAGTATAACATGGTAAGCGCTAAATCCTGTATAATCAGGATGTTCAAAGTAGATAGTTGATGAATTTCTACCTCATAATAATACACAGTTTATCAGGTAAAGACAGATGTTTTCTTAATTACAAATAATTTCATCCTTTCAACATGTGATGCTATTGGTTATTTCAACATCCTTACTTAGCAATAAATTAATAACTTTATATTGGTCTCCTGACTTTTTTCTGGCCCATAAAGTATATAAATTTGGAAACCAATGGAATCAGGATGTAAGAATAGGTCAAGAAACTGAAGTAAAGAGCAGTGTTGGTCATGAGGAAATGAGAGAAATAGCATTTACAAAGCAGGAATGTTATAATCACAGTAGATATTTTTACAGTTCAAGATCTGAGTAGTAGAGCAGTTCTGGCAGCATTAATCCTTTTAGTATGAAACTAAGTAAATAAGCTGCTGAATCACACTGGAGATACCCACAATTTGCTGTGGACCTCTTATGTGCCATTGGTGTCACGTGTATTATCATTACAACAGAAAAATGGGACATACTATAATTACTATTCTACAAGTGAGGGAAATAAGGTACAATGAGATTAAGAAAATTGCCAAAGGTCACATAGCTAGAAGTGATTCAACCCAGTCTGTACTCCCAAGTCAGTCTTTTCAACTTCCATGCTCTGTAGGCTCCAATGAAAAAGGTCAGTGGTGTAATAGAAACCAAAGTACAGTAAGGCTAGGGAAGAAATAGATGGGTCATCAGTAGGATGGCTGGAAGAAGACTGTGAACCAAGTTACAAGATCACCAAGAAATATCAGGGCTTTTAGAGTTTGTTGGCCACCAATATAGCCTGAATACGAGGCAGAGCACCCCAGAAAACAATGGCATAATTTCCCTGGAGCCAGTAAGGTTGTTTTTTTTTTCCTTTTTTACTCCCAGAAGTAATTAAATCCAGTGGCCTAGCATCCCTGGGAAATATTATTCAAAATGTAGTTTCATGGGAATTTGCTTTATGATAGTAATCCAACAGTAGTAAGAAAGTTGTAGACTCATAATTTTACTTCTATTATCAAATACAAATGATTCTCAGTTTTCCATCTCTATCAACAAGTTGGTAGGGGCTTTATTATTTTTGCATATTTTAAAACCTAGCAGTATCACTTTGGTTAATATATCCTGGAATATGATATCTAGAATCAATTGTGATATAGTGTAATAAACATATAAATCACTTTGTAATCATCAAATTGAATAAACATTTGTGATTTTTTGATATCCAAAAGCCCAATCAAGTTATCATTTTTAAATGTGTATATATGTGGATATATATATGTGGATATATATATATATATATATATATATATATATATATATATAGCAAAGCCCCATATGAGTACCACCTAGATCAAGAAACAGGATATTAGTATCACCATTTGGAAAACTTTTTGAAATAACACATTTAGGCAATGATCATCAATGACTGCTAACCTTACTGAAGAGAGACAAGTGGATTACGTTCTTTCTAACACAAGTACACACTACCTGTATTCTCCCCATTACCCCCATGGAACCTAAACCAAAGCAAGCCTCTAATTCTAATTTCCAGTTTACAGTAAATACAGAGGACACAGGAACATATTAAAAAACAACAGTGAGATGCAACCAGCAAATATCAAGACTGTAGAAACCTCCATAGGGCAAATAACCTAGTTTCTTCAAACAGCAACAAAAAATGTAAGAAAAGAAAGAGAATGAGAACTTAAAGACAAATAGGACTTAATTGTAGAATAATAGTATACTTTTGATCCAAAACAGGATATTTTAGAGAGTTAAAAGGAATGCTATTGATATGGAACTCTGGAGAATATACAATGTACAGTCACACCACTCAAGAGACATAGTGGTCAAATAAAAGAGGTTAGCCATTTTGTGGGTCCTGATTTGAACAAATGAACGGTTAAAACTATTGAGAATATCAGGAAAACTTGAATACTTATTGGACATTAAATTTTTTAGTGTGATAATGGTATTGTATGTTTTTAATACCTTTTCAATTATAGATACATGAAAAAATTTACACATTTGAAAAGATATGATGTATAAGATTTGGTAAAAAATGATCCATGTTGTAAGTAGGGGTAATGGGGTAATAAAGATGAAATAAGATAGTCCATAAATTCATAATTTATGTATGTTTTTAAGATCTATATTATGTATATAATATAATGTTATATACTGCTCTAGTGTATTAATTTTCCTTGTTATGTTACATTTCACTGTATGATTACAACATATATTATTTACCCATTCTAGGATTATTGGACATTTGTATCTTTTCCAGTTTTTGTTTATTACAATGTATTATGGGGACACGTTCAGATATTCCTATTAGATGTGTATTTGGAATGGAAATAACAAGTGAAAGGATATGCATTTCTTCAACTTTGGTTGATGATGCCAGTTTTTCAAATTGACTGTTCAATCCAAAGATACCCCACTAGATTGGTATCTTAGTCTGTTTGGGCTCCTATAACAATAGACTGGACAGCTTATAAACAACTGAAATTTAATTCTCATTGTTCTGGAAGCTTGAAGTCTGAAATCAGGGTGCCAACACGATTGGGTGAGGGTCCTCTTTCCAGTTCATAGCATGTACTTCCTTTTTGTAACTTCACAGAGGCACAGAAAAAAACCATTGATAAACAGTGATCCTTAATTTTGATGTTGTTTTAGTTTGAGTTCCTCCAAAATAGAAGGAGCTAGGGATCTCACTGAGGCCATTTTATAAGCCACTAATCTCATTCACAAGAACTTCACCCTCTTGACCTCTTAATACTATCAACCCCTTCCTCTTAATACTATCAACACTGGGGGGTAAAATTTCAATATATGAATTTCAGGAGGACACAAATATTCAGACCATAGCACCACATAGTGGAAGAATTTGTATTGCTTAACATTTGGTATTGTCCTTACTCTGAATTTTAGCCATACTGGTGGGTGTGTAGTGGAGTCTTATGTGCTTTAATTTGGACTCATAGTTGAGTGCCTTTTCCCTATGTTAATGGCTTGTATATAAAACAAGTCTATTTTTCTAAAGTATTACCTCTCCTATGTTATGTATAGGTTTTCTTTCAGGATACAATCTTTATTTGATTACATTTTAAATGTTTTTTTTTTTTAATGTTCAGGATATAAGCTTTATTTGATTACATTTTTGGAAATATCTACTCCTACTCTGTGGGCTTCTTTTTACTCTTTATTAAAACCATCAGCAAGCAGCGATTCTTAATTTTAATGTTGTTTTAGTTTGAAATCCTCCAAAAATAGACCCAAGACAGGAACTTGTATATATAGTTTAATTAAGAAGTGATCCTAGGTATTAGAAGTAAGGGACTAGGAAGCATTATGGAAGAAAGGAAAGCTAATACAAAGGTGTGTTTTTTAGATCACCAATCTAGGAAGCAGGTCTTAATTCTGCTACAACGTAAAATTGTACAGAATCCTTTCCAGAACTGTCTGAAGGACAGATTAAACCTTTTTATCCCAGGTCTTGCCCTACCATTTTAGGACTGTGCTTAAGATCATTAATCCCATACTTCCAGGTTGTGTTTGCACATTGGCCAAGAGAATGTTTGGTGCTAGAAAAGGCCATGGGACAGAAACTATGAAACACTGTCAAAGAGGTGAGTATGAGTCATCGTGAAACTATCCTTCCACTAGCTATGGCTGAAATTAGAGACGGATCAAGGGAATATGACATAAGCACTTGTGGCAACTGTTAAAATGTAGTACAGTTTAATATTTCCCCCTATGGTTAAAGCATTTTGTGTGCAGCTTTAAAAAATTTCCCATCTCAAGGTCACAATGATATTCTTCCATAGCATTGCTTAAAGTATAATTTTTTTTGCCTTGACATTTAAGTATACAACCCTACTGAAACTTATTTTTGATTAGGGTATGATGTACAGTCAAGTTATACTTTTTTCCATCCAATTTTTTCTGTATCATACGTTGAAAAGTCAAATCTTTACACATAGCGTCATCTTTGCATTGGTCAAGTACACAGATAAGTGTGGCTCTGTGATAGACTAAAGGTGGCTGCAAATTCTTTGTCACTCCTCCCATTGAAAAGTAAAATATATCTCCTGCCTTCTCCCACACCATTGAATCTGGGCTGACACCATAACTTGCTTTGACCATCATAATGTGGCAAAAGTGATATGTGAATTCCAAAAGCAAGCCCAAAGATATAAATAGTTTCTGCTTTTGTATGTTTGGAACACTCCGTTTTGGAACCTAGCAGCCATCTTTTCATAAGTACAAACCATGTGGAAAGGCCAAATGGAGACTTGAGATGTTGAGTGAGATCAACAAATCTAGTGATCTCTCAGCCAATGGCCAACACCAACTGCTACACATATAAATAAGCCATTTAGGAAATTCTGCCCCTTTGATATTCCCAAAGACTATAGCTTCAGCTGACATATTATGGAGCAAAAGAAACATCCTGCTGAATCCATAATATCATGAGAGAAAACAAATGGTTGTTGATGGTTAAGCCTCCAAGTTTGGGGATAGTTTGCTATACAGCAATAGATAATGAAAACAATATGCTTTTGGGTCCTTTGTTCTGCTCCATCCGTCTGTCTATTCTTGTCACACAGTCTTAATTTCTATGGCTTCACAGTAAATCATAATCTGGTAGAGCAAGTCTTCCTACACTGTTCTTTGTATTAAGATTGCCTTATCCATTTTGACAGTCTGTATTTTTATGGAGATTTTAGAGTTTGCTTTCCTTTCAAGCCCCAAAAAATAATTGTTTGCCTTTTGAATTGAATTGCTTTAAATCCATAAATAAATTTGTGGAGAATTAATATCTTTACAATATTGAATATTTCAATTATACTACAATTCTCCATTTATTTAGGTCTTCTTTAGCATCTCCCAATAACATTTTCCAGTTTTCTGTTTAGATCTTTTACATTTTTGTTAGTTATATGTCTAATTATTCAATATTTTTATGTTACTAAAAGATGTATCATAAATTATATTTTATCTCATTGCTACTGGTATATAGATATACATTGATTTTTATATTATTCTTATATTCGGCCACCTTATTAAATTTGCCTATCAATCCTAATAAATATTTCCATAGATTTTTTTATTTGATATGTACCAAATCATATCATATTTAATGAAACTTTCACTCATTCCTTTAAAGACTTATTTCCTTTTTCCTTATTTTTCTTACTTCTTTATTACAAAAAAAAAATTACAGTGCTAAATAACATTCTCAATTCACTCTTGATCTCAGACAAAAGAATTTTAACATTTCACCACTAGGTATGATTTTCCTGTAGATTTTTTGAAAATAGCCTATATCAGATTAAGGAAGTTCTCTTTTCCTCAGATTTTGTCAAGAGTATATATAATAAATAGATGTTGAATGTTTTTGCTTTATTTACTAAAGTAGCCATGCAATTTTTCTTTTTTAATGTAGTAAACTATATTAATTAATTTTCAAATGTTAAATCAACCCTGCATTCCTCGAATAAAACCTACTTAGTCCTAATATGTCATCCTTTCCACATATTGTGGATGAAATTTACTAATATTTCCTTTAGGATGAATGAATTACTCTACACTTATAATAATGTGTTTCTCAGTCTTTGATATTAAGGTAGAAGTTATCATGGCATGTGCTTCTGGCATTTCTGTTGAGAAGCCAGATGCCAGTCCAATTAATGCTTATTTGGAGCAATTACAAAAAAAAAAAAAAAAAAAAAGGATTTAAAAGCATAAACAAAAAGCAATTGTAGCAGCTAGGACTTAAAGACATTTGAGTGAGCCAGACATCTTTCACTCACAATTCCCTTAGGACATCTATAAATTTGCACAGGCCACAGAGATGCTGAAAAGATGCAGACAATGATATTCTGATGCTGTACAGCTTTCTCCATTCTAAGGGATCTGGAGAAACAAAAATTGGAGTGTGGGACTACCAAGGCAGCCAGGACTTAATGGTCTAAAATCCTGGAGAAAGAGGAACTGCAAAGAAATGAGCCCAACATTTGCACTCTTTTTCATCTTGAAACACTTGCTGAATCTTGGGCTATAATCATCTGTCCGCTATCTTTTCTATACCTCTTTTCAAATTGCTCTTTCCCTGTGCTCCAGGCATGTAGTCATCTCTTCCTTCTGTTCCTGGTCTCCAGAATGCACTGTTCTGTCTCTCTCACAAGAAGATTATTCATTTTGTATTAGTTACCCGAAATTATTTCCTCGTTCCTCCCACAGAGCCATGTCCAGAGGCATATAGGAACTGCAGGACAGATCTGAGACCTTAGCAAGGGGGTGAATGGATAGAAGACTGCCAAAGACACTGTGTAGGAAACAAGAGGTAAGGGAAAAAGAAAGAGAAAATGTGTCTTACATGTCAATTATAGGAGATTTAGGTATGGATTGATAGGTGACTTAATGAGAGGAATAAATAGATATTGTACTATTTGCTCAGCTCCAAAGATATGTATAAACAACTAATGGTATAACTTTCTAGCAATGTACTGTATCTGTACTCTTTCTCAGGTATTACAGGCATAACTAAGACTTTAAAAATCCCTCATACCATAGCTGAAATGGATCCTTTCTTGATAGATTCCCCTACATTCACTACTACGCCCAAATTAGGTCTTTTAGTAACAGATTTTTCTTAGTGTTGAATTCATCACATTTTGTTACTTTGATATATATATATATATATATATATATATATGTATATATGTATATATATATACACACATATATATATACACACACACATATATATGTATACATACATACATATGTATACATATATATATAAAACACAGTGTTATTACGTGATTGTTGTGTCTTTCTATCACTAGGTTGCTCATAAAATAAAACCCAAGTATTTTCTCCCTGTCATTGTATTCACAGTGCCTAGTATTGTGCAAGACACCTAATAGATACTCAAATATCTTTTGAATGGATTAGTGAATAAATGTGATATGAATCATCTCTCTCATCTGAACATAATTCTATAGAGGAAGCTAGAGTTTGTCTTGACAAAATGACAACATGTACAAAGTTATAGGTCTGGCTAAGGAAAATTGTTTTAAACACTGTAGCCTGAGCATAAGGACAAGGTGCGTTATTAGCTCCAAAATGAGTAAAATCATTAGAGTCCATTTTTATACAATTGTAATAAATTATCAAATAATCTACCTATAGAATCTTTTATTTAATAGACAATTTCTAAGGGCCCATCTTATAGAGTGTAAAGAAGATTTCATCTATACCCTCATTGTCTTCATAAGCAAGATAAAAAATAAACAATATATTTTAGTGTCATAGAAGGAAATGACATTTGCTAATGTGTGACCAAAAGAAAGTTACTTAATCATTTGACACTCAATTCTCTTCTCAATAAAAGAAGCATAACATTGTTATCCTGAAATTAAACCTTATAGAGTTACAATTTATAAACTTCCCACCATATTTTATGGTAGAAAGTAGACATTCAATAAATAAGAATTGAGAAAAAGAGGAAGAAGAGGAGGAGGAAAAAGAGAGGGTGGAGGAGGAGAAGGAGATGTTAGATTTAAGGTACCTTATGTTCATACATGATAGAAATATATAGCAGACAAAAAAATGTGTATCCAAAAACTCAAGTAAAAGGTTGAGCTGACTATATTGAGCTAGATCAACAAAACAAATTTATCCTTGTTATTCTATCTCAACACATATTATCTTCTCTAAATTATCATAATTTGTAATTATATGTTTATTTGTTTACTAGAATGCTGTCTTCTTCCCAAATTGGTTTCCATGATGGAAGGGATATAACTGCTTTATTGCTCAGTGTAGAACACATAGGAGTCAGCAAGTACTGTTAACTTAGAATTACAAATTGAAAACCTGCATGAACAAAAGAAAAATCACCTGGTAGGGGCTCTTAGTTAGGAAAAAAAAGAACCATAAGAAAATTGAAATTTAAATACATAAATGACTACAGTCTCCTAAGTCAATCCTAATGATTTGGACTTAATGTAACTGGTAAAAATTTTAAGAAAAATTTAATTAAAATGATATCCCTATGGTTTCTTTTAATGTAAATTTATTTCTAAGAGAGAGAGAGAGAGAAAGAGAGAGAGAGAGCAGGGGAGGGGTAGAGAGAAAGGGAGACATAGAACCTGAATCAGGTTCCAGGCTCTGAGCTGACAGCACAGAGCCCAACATGGGGCTTGAACCCACGGACCACAAGATCATGACCTGAGCCGAAGTCAGATGCTTAACTGACTGAACCACCCAAGCACTCCAAAGTGATATCCCTATGAGCTGAAGCCAATATGAATAGCAAATTCCTATGTTCATTCACATCACTGTCTGATGTGTACTAGATGAACAATAAACATTATTGAATTAAAGAAGTTTATTAAGTCAATCATAGCCAGTGTATAATGATTTTATTAAAGGTCAATTTTTAAGGCTCCCTGCAAGTCATACAAAATATTTAAAAATATATCACCTAGTGAAGGAAAATATAACAGAGAGAAGGAAGTAGAGAAAAACACCATGATTATAACTATTGTCATGCATAGTATCAGGTGCAAAGTTCAATTTATCTTGTTGTCACTTACAGCAACAACAATAACAACAACAAAAGTTTAAGCCAGGAAACAGAGATTATTGTTGGCACAAAACAATAGATGACATTCAGTGGAGATAGTCATAAGAACAAAGTGAAAAATAGCATCATGGAAGGAAGGACAGAAGGAAAGAAGGGAGGAAGGATAGAAGTGGGGGAGGAAGGAAGGAGGGAGGGAAGGAGGCAGTAAGGAAGAAGATACTTTAGCCTAGAAAATAAAATAGGTCTACAAATTTTAATTTATAGGAAATGAGGTCAACATAACTTTTATCAAACAGCACATATCCTGCCAATTAAATAAAAAGCAGCACTATATTGGTTAGAGAATCAACAAAATGTTTTAGAAAAAGAGTTTTTGAATCAATGAATTAGGAATTCTATACATTAAAAGTATGGGAACACACAAATATATAACCAATGAAATAATTAAACAGATATAATAAAATACTTTTTTAAATTACTAAATTAATACCTTTTCAAATAACTACAAAATAACAGAAACAAAAATTTTATAAAGGACCTTTTAGATTATCTAATACAACCTTCTCCATATACAGATTAAGAAATGTGCTGCAAAAAGTTTAAGAATCTTATCCATGGTAAAATTATAAAAATGTATTGAAAAGGGAAAATAAATTCAGTACAAGATGATTTTTTTAATGGAATTCCATTTTTTTAATGGAATTGTATTCTTTTTATTGGGAGCCTAATTTATACAAGGTAATATGCTAGGCACTGGGGGCACAATGAAGAACAAGTCAAATATGGTTCCTGCTCTTGTAAACGTATAGTCTAGTAGAAAGGAAAGTTAATAGACAAACCAATAAATAACTTCAACTGTGTTAAATGCCATGAAAAAAGGATAGGGTACCATAGAGGGAAGGGGTCTTTTAGGATGTTGTAAATTGCCTAGAGCAATTGGAAGCTTGGAATAATGCAGTAAAAATTAACATGTAGAGAAGAAAACATATATAAATATATTTTGATACTAGGATTAATTATTTTGTTAATAAATTAGATAAAGGGAGGAAAGCATAAATGAAAAAGTCAAGGACAAATTAGCAACTGGTTAAATGACTTTATCCATTTCCCCTACAATGGGGGAAAATTGAATATATGACTCTAGAGCACAGAGAGTCACAGGGTAGGGGATTTAAATTTATGTTCCACCAATAAACATTTTCTTTTTTTTTTTAAGGTTTTATTTTTTTAAGGAATCTCTACCGCCCCCCGTGTGGGGCTTGACCTCATGACCCCAAGATCAGCAGTCACACACTCCACCAAATAAGCCAGCCAGGTACCCCATGTTCCACCAATATATGTTTTAAATGATTAGAGTTTAAGTTTCCTGGGAAGAAAGTATAGAAAAGGAACACATATCTAAAACCAAATCCAGAGGAATTCCCACATTTACTGTTAGGATAGAAGTGAAATAAGCTTTAAAAAAGAGGAGGAAAGAAGTAGAAGAAAATGAGAATCGTTTCTTGAAATTTCTTGCAGAAGGGCCAGTTTTTAAAAGGAGGGAGTGCCAATTGTGCCAAATGCTCTCTAGAGTATACTAAGCTCACTCCCACCTTCCACAACCAATTCCTTCCGCCATTTTCAGCTTCGGACTTAAGATTAAAATAAACATCTAAGAATATCTCCAAATTCCTATCTGAAGAGTAAAAAAAAAAAAAAAATTAGGCCTACATATAAAAAGCAAAGTGAATGAATACAAATGTACCAATTTTCAGATATGGGTAGTAATCTGGGATAATTTGTATTTAATGAACATTTTACCACATACCAAAGTAAACCACAGAGAGATGGAATCGCTAAATATTTTTTAAATCAATTGCTAGAAAATTACAAGAAAAAAGAATAGAATATTAGATCTATGAAGTAATAACTTTTTCAGCTTTGAAGCAAAGAAGAAATAAAAGTGGAAAAGATCAATAGATTTCAAAATGCAATCACTTAGTATTTCCAATCAATGAAAAAATTGTAACTCTATTGAAAAACACATCTAAGAGAAAACGTCCACAAGATATAATGGTTGAGGTTACTGAAGTAGTTTCCTGGACCAGTCATATAGAGGCAATAACAAACTTACCTTCCTCACCACTGTCCCTGACTGATCAGATCTCAAAGCTACTTGTAGTCACTTACAAAAAGTGTAAGTTTAGTCCAGTCTAATATCAAAACTCCAAAGCATCAACTAATGAAATTCTTCTCTTCTCCAGTTTTGGTCTACCCCAGATTCATAAACCTGCAGAATGCCAAGGAATATCAGCAGCTTCTTTACTTTTTCTTCACTTCACTTCCTCATAATCATTCTCAAGCTGCTATTGTAGTCTCTCTACAGTTGGGTCTGGGAAGGGTAGATTATGGGAAAAGGGCTGTGTCTGACATCAGGGCCTCCTTGTTTTCTCTCAGAACACTACAGAGAAATTCTCAGTTCCTTCAAAGCAGAGGGTGTCTTCTTATGTTGGCTTTTAAGACAACTTCCCTCAACTAGTAGTTTCTGAGGCTTTGCCTATTTCAGAGTCTTCTCATACTCAGAAGACTTGCTTCTCCTGGAAGACAACTCCTGGACTCTCTAGAGTACCTTTCAAGATGATACAGTTGAGTTCCCTTCCCCTGCTCCATTTGGACTACAGAGAAATGTGAACATCTCTGCTGCATGTGGGAGTAATGCAGCTAGCTCCCCTCTATTAGCAGGTCCTAGTTAGTCAGGCTGTCACTTTTGAACTTCTCAGGCTTGGGTTGAGTATCAGTGTCTATAGAATTTCAAAGTCAGGAGACACAGGGCACTCTCTCTAAATAGTTCCCTTGAAGTTCCTCCAACTTCACTTGAGAGAGAGAAATACCCCCTCTCCGCCTCCTTGGGGAATGAGAGAAGAAATGCCACAGAACACAAATAACTCACTCTCCAAAGAAATTCTAGCTCTTTGATCTCTGTCCTTCTCTCTTTTACCCCCAAGATAGCCAATCTGTATAACTGATCTGTTGTGAATTATATTGTTTTATTTTCAGCCAAAACTCTGAGATAAAGAGAAAATTCACAATATAAATTCTCAGTCGGTTAAGTCTCTGACCCTTGATTTCAGCTCAAGTCATGATCTCATGATTCGTGAGTTTGAGCCCCGCATCAGGCTCTATGCTGACAGTGTGTTTTCTGCTTAGGATTCTTCTGTCTCCCTCTCTCTGCCCCTCCCACACTTGAATGTGCTCTCTGTCTCAGCCTCTCTCTCTCCCTCTCTCTCTCTCTCTCAAAATAAATAAACTTAAAAAAATAATTATTTTTTATTACCTTATCTCATTTCAACTTTTGTATATTAGAACACTTGATGTCCCCCCTACTCTTGACTTCCTGATCTTATGTTCATTGTTCTGGGCCATATTTTTTTTGGAATTTTGTTGCATATGAGATGATTTTGTGAGAAGATCTCTCAAGCAACTTATAGACTAAGGCAAACATAAAGGAAAGAATGAATGAAAAAACTCCAATGAGAACAAATGCTCAACTGTCCAAACAGAAAAAATGAAATTGCTTGAGGCAACAGTCACTCAAAGATATCACATCCCCCCACTCAGATCATCACAACAATTTAATCAGAATCTCTAAGGGTGGGCTGAGACTTCATTTTCTTTAAGCATCCCCCGCGGGTGATTGTAATATGTAGCCAAGGTTGAGAACCACAGCCACAAGGATTATTGTCTAGAGAAAAAAATGGGACAAGCAATGGAACCCATGAATAATGTGTATTATGCAGCCATTCAAAATTATAACTATGAAGAAAACCAGGTAGAAGATAGTGTAATCTCTAAAAATGGAACACAAAGCCCCTTATTATCTTGTCTCCTTTTCTACTATCACATTTGTTGCTCCCTTCATGGGCCTCTCCATCTCATGAGTTAGAGTCTCACCTGTTAATTTGTAGGTCCCTAAACATGCCAGGTCCTTTTAGGCCTCAGCCTGATTCCCCTCTTCACCCACCTAGATCATTCCTCCTCCTTGCTAACTGACAGCTAAAGTACATTCTCCTATTGATGGCTTTCCTGACATTCCAGACTAACCTGAGTGCCTGTGGGTATTATAGCACTCCATGCTAAAAATGGAACACTGTATTATAATTGTTGGTTTATTTATATTTCAGTTTTTATCACTTTGAAAACAGGAACACTATTTCCTTCATCTCTGAATCCAAGTACTTATCAAAGTATTTTAGCACCGAGGAGGTGCTCCATAGATAGTGGGTTGAATTGTTAAATGCATATGATAAAATAGAAATGGATACTGTGTAAACATTAAATACAATGCTATACAAAAGAAAGGAAGGAAGGGAAAAAGGAAGGGAGAGAGGAAGGAGAATACTAACATTCACAGAATATTTTCTAAGTGACAATATTTAGAACTTCATGTAATTCTCATAACATACTCTAGAGTAAATATTACTTTCCTTATTTTATGATTGACGAAATTTAAGGCTGAGAGTTTTAAATAATTCATCCAACAATGAGGAGTTAATAAGTACCATTTTCAGGTTCTGAACCCAGGTTTATATGACCAACACTACCTTGCATTTTCAAAATTAAAATAGTTATATTATAGCCTTGATTTAGGAGAAAATTAAAAGGTGTTTTCGAGGTCAGGGTCTAAAGGCAGCGTAAATCACCATCAGATAAGAAACCCAACACATTACCTATAATGCTCGAAGTAAATCTACTCAGACAAATTCATTTATGGTCTTTTGTAGAACAAATTCAGTAAAAGTATAACTGAAAAGATTCCATAATAATTCAATATTCTTAAGTATAATGTTTTTGTGCATTTAACCATTCTATATTTAAGCCTCCAACAAAATTCTATCATATTTAACATTGTCAACAGAATTTGTCTGCTAGGGTATATATAACCATTCTGTAAATAAAGTTTTTCAGGACGAAACAGTATTGAAATACTTTATTCCTTCAACTTCCTAGCACTAAGTCCATCAAAATTAAAGGAATATATGTTGTGCCTATATCCCTGTGCTTATAATTTGTGATATCCTGTAAACAAAAGGTTATTTTGAGATTTTATAATATGTGTTAACAGTAGGAAGCCAGCAAGAGAAACTATCTTAAATCTGCAAGCAAATCCATAATAAATACATGTAAGTATTAAGCAGGATGCCTTGAAAATTAAGGGCAGGGGCGCCTGGGTGGCGCAGTCGGTTGGGCGTCCGACTTCAGCCAGGTCACGATCTCGCGGTCCGTGAGTTCGAGCCCCGCGTCGGGCTCTGGGCTGGTGGCTCAGAGCCTGGAGCCTGTTTCCGATTCTGTGTCTCCCTCTCTCTCTGCCCCTCCCCCGTTCATGCTGTGTCTCTCTCTGTCCCAAAAATAAATAAACGTTGAAAAAAAAAATTAAAAAAAAAAAAGAAAATTAAGGGCAAACACCTATGGGATGCACAGAGATTACAAAGTGGAATTCACTCATTTTCCATTTTCTCCAGAACCCCAAAATATTCTGGAAAATAGGAAACTTCAGAAATAAGAACAGAATTCTTACTTTCTTAATTTTATTTATATGGTTGAGAAAAATGAGGTTCAATTCACAAGACTCTTGCCCAAGCACCCATGGCTAAAACCGTCAGCATTTGAAATCAGCTCACTGAGAGCCAAGCCCATCTTTACACCAAACAGTAATGCATCTCTCCATTATTGGTTTCACTTGTCTTGAAAAATCACAGCAAAAAACTCCTCGGTGGACTTGCTCTGTTTATTTCATTCCTTTTTATCCTTTGGTCAGAGCAGGTGTTTTTATAATCTGGTTTTGTTTATATTGCCTGTAGCATAACATTTCTAGCAATATTGTCATATTTCTCCTTGTATTTCTGTTGTGCATATAAGGCAATATTATGTATATTTATTTCTTAACAAGTTTACATAAAATACTGCATAAAGTGATTACCCAATATTACTGAAAATAGCAAATTTTTGCATTGAGATAAACATTTCACTATTGTTATGGAAGACTGACTTGAGTAAGATGATTAAATGAGGAATAGACAAACTGCTCAATACTGGAGATATACTATTAGTGGATAGGAAATGGAAAGGAAGGAAAACATGATTAAAGATACTCTCAAAATGTATCTAGCTTCCCCAATGAGGACAAATGTTTTTAATTTGACATATCCAACTTAGGGTATTAATAGAACTTACAAGTGAGATTACTGAACCACCATTGACAGTATTTAAGAAAATGGTTAGAAACTAGAAGGTGTTCTTGGTGGGTAGTGGGAAGAAAATGGAACTACAAAGACAATATTCAAGTTTGTCAAATTCAAATGCCTCTAGGGGGCAGACAAGTAGTAAAAATGAGTGAGGTAGACTAGTGGGCCATGTAGTAAAATGGGGAGAACCGGTTCTGTCTAGAGTGAGCAGTACTACTTGGTTCCAGTCAGTTTGTTGGTATGAGGACATATGGGCTCTAGTTGGCAGGCCCCATAATTTTTCGGGACTAAAAAATCCAGACCTTTAATGTTAAATATTATCATCAAATTTTAAAAGTATTTACATGTCAAACAGAAAAGAAAGAAAAAATCAGATGAAAAATTCCTGCCTCTGCTGAATTCAAATGTCAGCCACCAATTTATAGATATTTGTTATTTCCCCCATTTGTAAATAAGTAAGATTTCCTTCAGAATTGTAAAGTTGATACATAATAGGATGAATCAGAGATACAAAATTAATCTAAAGAAAAGGAAAGACTTTCAGGTAACAGCAAGGCATGACTGAATGAATTAATATGCTTCCCACCGGCAAAAAAAAAAAGACCTGTCAATCTGAAAGAGAGTGGTATGTCTAAAACGTGGACAACCAAAGGTTGTGTCTAAAACATAAGAAAATAGGTGTTCTGGCTCACAGACTTGAATGGATGACTTCTAACCTAAGATACCTAGCTTGAGGAAACTGCTGTAGCTACCTTATTCCATTGCATACTCGATTCAATTTAATGCCTACGAAGCTATTACTCTTAGTAAAATCTCAATGTTATGTAAACCAATATACAGGATACTACAGTCTCCATGAGAGTTGTGCCTCATAAATTGATAGAATAATAGTTTTGTTTGTACATCTGTTTCCAGTGAGTTTAGTTAATGGAAGTTCATTCCTGAGAAACAGATCCATTCACAGTGTGCTCAAAGGTAAACAAAAGAACTTGAATTTTGGTAAATTCACTAAAGCAAATTCTACTTTCTGAGTTCTGTTGGTGGAACAGAAGCTTTTTGCTAGAACTACCAAAATTCACCAACGACCTTTTTTTTTTTTTTACTTTTTAGTACCAAAAAACTGAAAATGCTGCAATTATCCAACAGAGGAAATTTTCCAACAGGCTAGGAGATTTACAAAGTCAAATAGAATGATGAGTTTAACATCAATCCCAAGCAAAATTCCAGGATGAAATTATAGTTTGTAAGTACATTACAGAAATACCATGGATTCTGTAAGTATAATTTTAAAATTAATAATAAATTTCCTAAACTGGAATATTTTACAAATGTGATAGACACAATGTAACTAAAACTTAGAAATACTGATGCTCAAAAAGTTTTCACTAATTATTTTAACAATTCTCCATCACTCTTTACTTGAATAAACAGAGAATTGTTATCACATTTTCAGATCACAAGGCTACAGAAATATAATGGGTGACAGAACCAGAAATCAGAATGATAGAATGAAATGAGTCCAAGTTATATTTATCTGAATTAAATTTAAAGTATTTCATTCCAGTGCTTAAAACCAAATGTCTACAGTAGCCTTACAATATCAAAACATATATATTTGGGGAGAAAAACTTAATTTTTTGGCAACAGTATCAAATTGAGTAAAGCGCATGATTAATGGAATCTTAGTCAATGATATTTAAGGTTTCTTCATACAAAGGAGAAGGGTGATAATTAGTGATGATTCTCTGTGAAGTCAAACCACATTCAGGTGTGTACTGAGACCCAGGTACCATTTCTTAAAAGACATATAGGCTTATGAAACTCACTTGAAAGAGAGGACATAAGAAAGGGCAACTGAACTGAGTTATGTGAAAAAAATAATTGAAGGAACTAAGGATATTGGCTTTCAGATGGAGAAAATCAAGTAAGATATAAGAATCATTCTCTGGTGCAGTCACTGTGGAAAACAGTATGGGTTTCCTCAAAAAGTTAAAAATAGAACTACCCTATGATCCAGCAACTGCACCACTAGGTATTTACCCAAAGAATACAAAAATACTAATTCAAAGGGACACACGTACCCCTATGTTTATAGCAGCATTATCTACAATAGTCAAATTATTAAAACAGCACAAGTGTACACACATACACACATGCACACACACACACACACACACACACATACACACACAAATACAATGGAATAAAACAGCCATAAAAAGAACAGAATCTTGCCATTTGCAACAACATGGATAGATCTACAGAGTATTATGCTAAATGAAATAAGTCAGAGGAAGACAAATACCAAATGATTTCACTCATATGTGGAATTTAAGAAACAAAACAAATGAGCAAAGGGGGGTAAAAAAAAGAGGGAGACACGCCAAGAAACAGACTGTTAACTATAGAGAACAAACTGATGGTTACCAAAGGGAAGGTGGATGAGGGGATGGGTTAAATAGGTGATGGAGATTAAGGAGCACACTTGTGATGAGCACCGGGTGACGTATAGAATTGGTGAATCACTATATTGTACACCTGAAATGAATATTACACTGTATGTTAACTAACTGGAATTTAAATAAAATGTTTAAAAAAGAATCATTTTCTAATATCTGAAGAGTTGCCATATGGCCAAAAGATTTGTTCAGTCTGATCCCAAGAAGTAGACTTGAAACGGAAATTTCAGGAAAACATTTCAGCTCACTGTAAAGAAGGATTTTCTCAGGATTAGAGATGCCAAAGGACAAAATGGACTTCCCAGAATGCAGGGATATTTATGTGGGTTCTAAATAACTACTTAGGGAAATTATTACGTTTGGGTTTCAAAAACTGAATGAATGGCTCATTAGATTTGGCTAATGATTTTTAAATACTTGTCTGAAGAACTTAGTGTTTTTTTTTTTTCAACGTTTATTTATTTTTGGGACAGAGAGAGACAGAGCATGAACGGGGGAGGGGCAGAGAGAGAGGGAGACACAGAATCGGAAACAGGCTCCAGGCTCTGAGCCATCAGCCCAGAGCCCGACGCGGGGCTCGAACTCACGGACCGCGAGATCGTGACCTGGCTGAAGTCGGACGCTTAACCGACTGCGCCACCCAGGCGCCCCAAGAACTTAGGGTTTTAAGGATTTCCTTGTATATATGATTCAAATACAATTTGAAAAAGACTTGTTTTACTTTATTACACCACATACAAGAATAAACTTAAAATGGATTAAAAACCTAAATATGAGACCTGAAACCATAACGTTCCTAGAATAAAACATAGGCAATCATTTCATTGATTTAGCCAGGGAAAATTTTTTTTCTAGCTATGTTCCCTCTGGCAAGGGACATAAAAGCAAAAACAAAAATAACTATTGGGACTACACCAAAAAAACTTTTGCACAGCAAAGGAAACCATCGATAAAACAAAAATCCAGCCTACTAAATAGGAGAAGATATTTGCAAATGATATATCTGATTAGGGGTTAATATCCAAAGTATACAAAGCACTTATGCAACTCAACACCAAAAAACTCCAAATAATACAATTAAATAATGAACAGAGGACCTGAACAGACATTTCAAAGAACATATGCGGATGGCCAACAGACACATGAAAATATGCTCAAGATCACTTACCATCAGGGAAATGAAAATTAAAATCAAAAGAGACATCACTTTATACCTGTCAAAATGGCTAAAATCAAAAACAAAAGAAACAGTAAATGTTGTTGAGGACATGGCAAAACAAAACAAATTTAAATAGATATATGCACCCCTATGTTTAATGCATCATTATTTACAATAGCCAAGATATGGAAGTAACCCAAGTGTTCATCAATAGATGAACAGATAAAGAAGATGTGGTACGTACACACACACACACACATACACACACACACACACACACACTGGAATATAATTCAGCCATAAAAAAAGAATGAAATCTTGTCATATGCAACAACATGGATGGACCTAGAGGGTACAAAGCTAAATGAGATAAGTCAGTCAGAGAAGACAAATACCATATGATTTCATTCATATGTGGAATTTAAGAAACAAACCAACAGACAAGCAAAGAAAAAAAAAATGAAAGAGAGAGACACATAAAAAAAAAAAACATACCCTTAAATAAAGAGATCAAACTGATGGTTGTCAGAGGGGAGGTGGCTCAGGGGATGGGTTGAATTTTAATTAATTAATTAATTAATTAATTAATTAAAAACAAATAAAAATACTGTTCATGTATTTTCATAACTTTAATTTTTAAAACACACTGAAATGTGTTAAATATGAATCTTGTCCATTTACCAGTGTGTTTTCCTGTGTCACCACTGACTTCATTTGATGCCATTCTGGCAGGTATTTTCTCCAGCACATGTGTACCACATATTCAGCTAATTGCTAGACACTGCCATGATGTATAAGCACAGCACATGCTAACAGTCAAATGTCAGTTGTATGATAACAAATGAATACCTAACAAAGTGTGTCCTGAAAACATAGTATTAGAGATAATTTTAGTGTTTAAAGTCTAGATACTGATTTCTCTGACTGGGTAAGCAATGTAATCTGTTATTACTTATAGCTACCATTTTAATCTTGAAACCAAAATTCCCTCCTTCTATCTTTCAAACTTCTATATTGTCTCATTAAAAAGGATGAAAACATTGCAAGGCACTCTTTCATAGGATAGTTATCATTTTCAAATACTTATCTGTGTGACTCAGGATGATCTGATACTGTGCAACCAAGGAAAAACGCTGAAGCAGCCAGAAGAGAGCAACCAACATACATACCTTCTAACTTCAAATGTGTGGTCATCAGGTCATACTGCCTCATTGGCTGATATTATGGTAATAAAATATTATAAATATGAACACATATAATACTTTGGGCTAGTAAAATGTCATTTTTATCTGTATAAGTGCTGGGGATTCTGAGTAAAATTACAATTTTAAAATGTACTTTCTGATATTTAAGAGTATATAGTAAACCACTGTCATAATCATTAAAATTCCTTAAAACCTATGAACCAATGATTTTATGTGATTCACTATTGGTGGTAAGAAAACTCTAGCTTGTCTTTATTATGTCCTATAAATAATATTCTAAAAAGATGCAGCTCTTTGACAATGACATAGTCTTTCAATACTATACTAAGATATATAGATATTAAATGAACCTCTATTTATAAACATGTCTTTCCCTCAGTCAATACTTGATATATACAACATGTATGTTATTAAAATTCACCATGTCCATTATGTAAAGTATAAATAAGATATAATTTAAACATCAAATTATTTTTATTCTAATCACACTGTGTGTTTGTTTAGTTTCATGGAATTAATGTGGAAGTAAGATTGTTACTAACTTCAGTGAAACAAAATTATTTGAATCCTTTATGAAAAGGTATCTTTTAGTATTTTTGGGAAGACAATAAAAAATATGGTATTTGTGAATGAAAAAGCAAGGAAGAAAGATTCACTTGACCTCATAGAAACTGACAGATAGGAAGTGAACTTATTTGACCAAGCAACTGTGGCTGTCAAGCAATTTCCTGTCCTAAACAGCAATCTGGCCCAGGCCTCAGAGTCATCAGAATAAAATCTGAGAGTCATTTTACAGGAGAATCAAATAAGATTTGGAATGAAAATTTCATTGCAAAGCAAGAAAAATTTGCAATAATTTTCTATAATATAAGAAGACTTTTTTAGCACTTTTATTGCAGAAGCAATTCTAAATAACAGAGCTTTTCTTATAATAGCATTTCTATAATAATGGTGTTTTACAACAGAAGTGCTATTATTACAGAAATGGCATTATAATAGTGGCATTATTATTGTTGAATCTCTCCTATAACAGAAGTGCTAAATAAGCCTATCTATATTAAAGAAATTTCAAATTTCTGCCTTCTCAGAGCTAAAAGTGCTTTGGCCACTTTCATATGATCATATTACAAGCAATCTTATGTGGGTTGACCCAACATTGAAAGATATGACCAGTTCACACGGACTCCCAGGAAACCTGACATTGAACTAGGAGTCAAAACATTTGAGTTATATTCTCAACTCTAGCATTAGCTACTGAGTGACCTTGACAATCCTGATTCTTCTCTGAGACTTTTCCCCCAATTCAAAAAAGAAAAAGAGAGAGAGAGATATCCTTTATAATTCTCAGTGAAAAGCCTTCCTATTACTAAAGAACTCATTTGGTCCCAAATCCTAATAGCATCAATTAC
This sequence comes from Leopardus geoffroyi, assembly GCF_018350155.1. Lineage (NCBI taxonomy): Eukaryota > Metazoa > Chordata > Mammalia > Carnivora > Felidae > Leopardus > Leopardus geoffroyi. The sequence goes on along the minus strand of NC_059332.1, from coordinate 87,946,561 downwards.
ATATTTTTACCTCTTTGTTTTAAACTCATTGATGTGCTTTGTAGTTGTTGTCTTTATTCTACTGGAATAAATTTTATTCCTCAAGTTAAAAGCTGAATAAATGTAAGAATTGCTCTTGAAAAAAAATTCTTCCCTTAAATGGTCAGCACAGAGCCATGAATATAATGGGTAATTTTTAAATTTTAATTAAAATGCATCTGATAATAAACTTCCAAAAATCCAAGCAGAATCAGAAAATAACAGTTTCATTCTGAAGTTAGTAGAATACTATTCAAGAACTTAAAACATCTTCAAGTTGCAGTAAAGCAATAAAATATCACAATAACGTTGGAAGTGATAAAAAGATATAATGTTCAATAATAGTTAGAGTTCAAAAAATTGCCTCAAAATAAATTTTATGTCCACATCAAATATATTACTATAAATTTCACTTCCCATTCAATAAAGTATGTATTGCTTGCCATATATTTAGGGAATATTCATCAAAAGAACTTAACTATATATGGAAATGAGTAAGTAAATTTAAGTTTATAAAATTCTACTTTTTATTAAAGATATCTTGTCATCTTTTGATGATGAGTTTACACCAGAGAAAGGAAAGATCTTAAGTTTCATTTTTTACCTTTTTAACATTAAAATAAAATCCTATATATTTCCAGGTTGATACAATTAGATTACATCATCTAGAAAGTATATAGTCTGAGAAACAGTAAATTAAGGAAATTCAGTATATAGTCACATTCTCTGCAGGCATTTTCACATTTTTAGACAATCCTGAATGCTTTCAGTGTGTATTCTGATAAAATAAACTTACTTATTCTATTATTAACCACAAGCAGAAGGTTTTGTATATATATACATACAAACATATATATACATACATATTATACATATATATTATACATGTATAATATGTATAATATATACATATGTATATACGGTTTTGTATATATATACATACAAACATATATATACATATGGTTTTGTATATATATACATACAAACATATATATACATACGTATTATACATATATAATACATGTATAATATATACATATGTATATATATGTTTGTATGTGTATATATGTATATACATACATATGTATGTGTATATATGTATATACACATACATATGTATGTGTATATATATGTATATATAATATGTTTCAAATATTTATATCTGTATGTATATATGTATATTATTATTATTTTTAATATATGAAATTTATTGTCAAATTGGTTTCCATACAACACCCAGTGCTCATCCCAAAAGATGCCCTCTTCAATACCCATCACCCACCCTCCCCTCCCTTCCACCCCCCATCAGCCTTCAGTTTGTTCTCATTTTTCAAGAGTCTCTTATGCTGTATATATGTATATTAATATAACACACACACACACACATACACTCTCCCTTGGCACCAAAGAAAAAAGAAATCTCTTTGAGATAATAACCATACCATTTGTATTCATCATAATGAATGACAGCCATCAAGAGATATCATTTAAAAAAGTTTTAAGATATAGCAAAATAATGGTAATAGCATTTTAACCCAAAAGGAAGAGCACGAAAAAATAAAAAAAAAAAAAAGACAGAAGAAGGGGAAGGAAGAGAAGTTAATGATTACTTTTAATAAGTTACTAAGAGATAGACTGTAGGCAGGGACTCCATGAATCCCACTCTGGCTGCACAAATGTACATACAACGCACATAATCCACTTACTAAGGCCTATTAGCTCCATCTCAAAGACAACGATACTGAAGTCTCAAAATATTGATATTTCATTTTCCTCTGTTCTATGAGGAACTGAGGTAGAAGACTGATTAAACATCTGCTTGTGTGCCAAATCCCCCCCTAGGTGTTCTACATGTGCTATTTTACTCAATGTTTACTGTTCTCAGAGGTTATTATAATTATCACTATTGTCATCAAATGAGAAAATTGGAAGCTCAGATGAAATAAAACCACTTAATCTACAGTCACACAGAGACTGTGTGACAGCTTCCTGACCATCAGAAAACCTACAGGTATATTGGTCACGGGGTGGGAGGAGTAGGACAGGATGGATCAATTTGGGCAGACTCAACTAAATGCTTGGTAGAACTACTAGAAGCAACATTCACAGGAAAATCCTCATAATATCAAAAAGAAAGGCATCTTAAATATCACCAAATACAACTCCTTTATTCTACAAATGAGAACACTAAATACGAGAGAGATAATCTACCCAGAATCTGATCCCAGACTTGAATCTTGGACTTCTGTCTCCCAATTTGGATTTCTGTCCTCTAAGGCATGGGCAACACATGTTATTAGCATTTTTACTAGTTATCTGTTATTTTTTTTTTTAATTTTTTTTTTCAACATTTATTTATTTTTGGGACAGAGAGAGACAGAGCATGAACGGGGGAGGGGCAGAGAGAGAGGGAGACACAGAATCTGAAACAGGCTCCAGGCTCTGAGCCATCAGCCCAGAGCCTGACGCGGGGCTCGAACTCCCGGACCGCGAGATCGTGACCTGGCTGAAGTCGGATGCTTAACCGACTGCGCCACCCAGGCGCCCCAGTTATCTGTTAATTAAATCATGATAGACAGAAAGCTGGTTGTGCCATCTTCCTCCAGTTAGCAATACAGGCCTTCCTTCATAACCATCCTGAACCATTATCTAATACAGGAGTTCTTACTTCTTTTTGTGCCACAACCTCCTTCTCAAATAGTGTTTTTAATTTCATGAAAATAAATACATACATAGAAAAGCAAGCACACTGAAATTTCACTATGAAAATCATTTTTTAAACAGCTCTAGTGGGTGTGATTGACACACAAAAACCTATAGATATTCAATTTTGGAGATAAGTATATATCCATGAAACTATCATCATTATCTATGCCATAAACTCTCCCAATAAAAGATAAAATTTTTATTCTTTATTATTTCATCATTAATATACAAAAACATTTCTAATAATATTAATTTAAAATAGTGATAAAGGTAAATAATTTTTGAATTATCTATAATACTTATAGTGTAATATTAAAATATCAATGATTTCTATTAATACTAAAGTCACAGTGCTGCTAACACCATTGTGGTTTGTTGCCTACTTTCATAAGTGAAAGAAATGTTAAGTTTCATTATACGTTAGTGAAAATAAAGATGTAATTTTTGCTTTCTGAGTTGTATCCACATACTTCTTCTAAACCCCAGATTTTAAAAATCCTTATTCTAGGAAAAGTTGGATGGTGTGAAAAGGTGTGATAATGAAGTATGACAAGGTGATTGGGAAAGAAAAAATTCTGAAGGTTTTAACTTCTTATAAGACTGACTCACAAAAGAATAGAATTCCTATAGTCTCTAAAACTTCAATGGCTCATGGCATAATGTCCTTGTTCCAAAAGTTACTTTATATATTCAACACTTAATGAGGGATCTTCAATGCTTGAAACAACTCAAATTTCATCTAGAGGTAGAATCTTTGCACTCCACAGTCCTAACTACCCTGGGGAAAGGAGAAGCACTGGGAGGGAGGTATGTGAAATATTGGAAAGAACTGATTTAAAAAAAAAATCACCAGGCATCACACAGAGAAGCTAAGGAGGGTTCAGGGGTAATAAACCCAATTAGTGAATCAAAGGATAAGAGCCACATTTTGAAATAAAAGAATGATAATTTTAAGCAGCAAGAGAGAGATTAGAATTGAGAAGTGATAATGCTATGCAGTTTAGATAGGAAATGTTAGAAAACTGAATAGTGAAGGGTGGGGAACGCCCCTATAAAAACAGCTGCCTAAATTCATCATTTCTTCAGTTTTGGATCCTGGTTACAAAGATTTTGATTCACCAGTTGATCTTTGTATACTGTTCTCTTTTGCTTTTGTAGTTTTCAATCATTTTCCCCAATTGATTCATTTCTCTTACCATATCTCTTAAATTGCTCTTTCTTCTTTATCATTCGTAATAAACAATAATTGTGGTTCTCTTCCTCATCTACAAATTCTATTATTTTCTCCACAGGTTAACACAGGCTCCAAAATCAAATATTTCTTGCAAATAATTTTATCCCCACTTCCCAGTTGTTCATCAGCACTCAGCATCTTGTATGCATAGAATCAGCTCAGCATGCAAAAAGCATGTGCATAAATACATGTGGCATTTACTTAGACTATATGGAGCTACTCATTCTTGACCTCTTGAGTCTGTGGGTGCCATATCAAAAGGCAATGTGGTCTACCAGCCAGAACCCCAAAACCTCACAGGGCTGAACCCAAGATAAGGGAAGCCCTGTGACCAACAGGACCTAAGAGATAAACTATGACCATGAGTAAGCCAATAGTCTGGTCTTCAGGTCCCTCACTTATAGAATGGGAATATAATCTAAATAATTCTTTAGAATAAAGAGATTATAAATTCTTATACTGGCTACTTGTATGCATTTGATATTTCTTCTGTTTGAGCTTCATTGAGCTTCCTAGAACTGTGGGTTTGGCATTTTTATAATCTTTTAAATTATTTCTTCAAATATCTTTGAGTCCTCTCATCTTTGTCTTTTTGGAAATTCAATTACCTGTATTTTAGACTACACAGTATTGTTCCATATGTCATTAATAATCTGCTCTTTTTTTTTCAGCCTTTTTCTTCTCTGTGTTTCATTGTAGGTGGTTTCTATTGCTATGTTTCCAGGTTAACTGATCTTTCTTCTGTAGTGTCTAATCTGCTATTAATTCCAACTACAATATTTTTTTATTTCAGATGTTATATTTTTCATCTAGAAATTTGGGTCCTTTTTATATCACCCTTTCCTCTACCCTCTTGAACGTAATAAATTTTACTTATAATGGCTGTTTTAACATCTTTGGTAATTCTATCATCTCTATCATTTCTGGGTCTATTTCTGTTAGATTCTATTAAACTTCTCCCAGTTATGAGTCATCATTTCCTGTTTCTTTGTATGTCTGATATTTTTCACTGGAAGTAGACATTTAAAATTTTACTTTTCTGGGTCCTGGATTTTGTTGTATTGCATTAAATATAGCTGAATTTTATTCTAGAACATATTAAATTATTTACAATCATTTTGACTCTTTGAGTCTTGTTTTTCAGCTCTGTTAGCATGGGTCCTAGGGCCAATTTGGGCCCACTATTAAGGCGATACTATTCTGAGGAGTCTACTCAATGCATTACTTGTTAGGAGTTCTTTCCATTCTGGCAGGAAGGAAAACAAACTATTTCCAGCCCTATGTGAGCCTCCAGGATTGTTCTGCCTGTTGTTGTTGTTGTTGTTGTTCTTGTTGTTGTTGTTGTTGTTTTTCCTAATGGTTCTTTCCCTGGCCTCAGGTAGTACCCTTACCTATCTGCATAGATCAGTACTCAGCCAAAGACTCAAGGGACTCCTCTGTACATCTCAGAACTCTCTTTCTGTGGCTCCCTCCTCTTTCTTTTGCCCCACTATTTCTAGTGGTCTTGGACTCCCCAACCCCAAATTTCTGTCTCCTTAACTCAGCAAGAAACCAGGAGTCTCTGTTCAAATTGTCCTTACCTGGGCTGCATCCTGGAAATGCTTTCCAGTCAATATGCTAGAGTGATCATAGGGTACTTCTTGATGTCTCTCTTCTCTCAGGAATTATTATCCTGTGCTGTCTCTTGCCCAAACTCTGAAAACCATTCTTTCATGTATTCAGTTTTTAAATTTAAGTCAAAGGATAAATCTAGTCCCTGTTATGGCATTCTTAGAAATTGAAATCCTGACTTCCATGTCCAGCTTTCCATTTGAATGCTGAACAGAATAGCTCTTCTCTGAATTTCTACCAAAACAGAAAACCAAAACAACCCAAGATATAACCTACATACCAGTATTTTTTTTAAATAAGATAGCAATAACATAAATGTAAGTTTAACATAAATGTTAGGTTTACTCCTGGTGTTAGGAGATAGAACTACTAATCTTGGGCTTTTGTTAGAAGGTGTTTTGGGAAACCAGTTTGGTTTAAATACATGTTTAATATATTTTAAAATGAGATTTTACTGTACTATTAAGCATATCAATTGGAGAGTAACTTTAAGGTGTTCATTTTTCTTTCAAGGTAAGATATCTCGAGACCACACTGCTAAATGTTTTCTCACTTCTGGGTGTTTATAAGGATGAAGGGGACTGGTCCATTTTTCCCCTACATAAGTGTAACAAATAACAGGCAAACACAAACATATAATTTTGCATATTGGTCAAGACCTGTACAGCAAAATTGAGTTTTATGAGTATTCTTTATACCATAACCTGCTATAGCCACATCTCAATATTCAATCACACACCAAAATTCAGTATAACACAGATGTTATAATTCTGGAGTAAAACTAATGATTTTAAAGCCTAGTGCTGTATTACAACTGTGTAATACTGAGCAAGTTGCTTCTCTGAGTCTCAGTTTTACTATCTATAAAATAGGGACAAAAGTATTATTTAGGGATGGATTAAATATGATACTGTGTAGAATCTGAACTTTAACCAGAATCAGCTATACATTATTGTCAGGTTTCACTGCATCTCATAAGAAATCACAAAAGCCACCTTCTTTTCTCTTCTACTCTTGATTTTACAAGATGAGGTAAGAAATTCAAATTATGATAACAGACAACATGACCTTTCTTTCCTTAAGAAAAAAATGTTATTTCTAAAAAACAGTTTTAATAGAAAATCGATACTTCACATTGAATCAGCTTCTACAATACTCAAACTGTACTTGCCTTTTCGCATACGTGAAAATAATAAAAAGGATTCTCATAAGAATCCTTCTCAATTTCTGTAACAATTGAAGACACAACACCTAATAGGTACATTTTACAAATAAGTAATATTTTGAAGGAGACTCTTTAACATTTTTATCAATGTACTTATGTCATCTTCTGTCATGAAACTGGGTCTACAAAATTATTTTATCATAAAACAGTATGCTTATAAACTATTATGTATATTCATTAACTGTAAAATATTCCCATTATATATATATAAGTTTAAAAACATAAACATTCTTGTCACTTAACCTTAAGTGAGAGACACATTAAATACCAGTTCTCCTGAACATGAAAAGAAATGCAAAAATATGATCTGGGGACACTGAGGGGGATGATAAAAAAATGTAGGGGAAATGAGATTTTATTTACTTATTATCTTAAGATCTGATTCAAATAGAAACTATTATATATAGTAATAATTTAACAATGTAAGAATAATTATTGCACAGAATCTCAAAGTAAATAATTATGCTCCTACTATAGAATATTATTTATCTCAGATTTGAATACTTAACTCAGAATTAAAGTCCACTAGGCTAACTAACAGGTAACAAAAACACATGCTGTATATATTTACAGCTATAACTTGTATTATAAGAGAATTAAAAAGAAATGAGGCTGTAAATGAAACACTTTTATGGATGGATCTCTTCTAAGTGATATATGTGATACAAATGATTAGCACTAACTGATCTTCTTGAAGAATGTACTGGTATAATTCATTATAATGGCTTCGAAGTGCAATTAGTGAACTATAGTGTAAATGACACTGCTGTTCATAGACCTACCCATAAGAGTAATTATATTTTGAAAACTACTTAGTGAAAAATTGATTGAATGAGTCCTATGGGCATAGATAATTGAGATAAAAATATGTAAACAAAATGCCTATTAATAGGCTTTATGGCACATGCAAGATTGTATAAAAGGAATATTTTTTAACTTTTCTTTTTAAATAGATATTCCTAACTTAAGAAAAAACTGGATTTGTATATTTCATTTAATAAAGCTAAACTATTTCTCTAAATAATGTATAACTACATTTTTAATTGGATGCAAATAGAATTCTTATTCTATATATCAAATTTAAGTCATCTTTAAGAAATAGGATAATCCTGTTTATATTGTTATAATCAAAGGGAAAAAGGAAATCATAGTAAGTGACACTATATAATGATCAAGAGTCCATAACATATAAATCAAAATGACTCTTAGTATAGTATATAAAACAATAATTCAAAACATTTTCATTATCTAGGTACTACACTATCATATTAGTAAAATACATGCTACAGTAAGCTAATTCTTAAAGTGTATTGTCCTAATATCAAAAATACATATAAATATGATATATGTGCCCCATATATTCCATATTTACAAAGATATAGTTTTACCTATGACTCAGTAGATACACACGTGCACTTATGCACACCCAGGCAACCATGACATTAAAGGTTTGAATTCTAGCTCAGAAGATGAATGGTTTTAGTGTCAGATTTATATCTAGCTAATGAAACTATATATGACAACTGAGAACCTGAGTTTAATTTTTTTGTAAAATGAACATATTGTACTATATGATATCTAATTATAAAGTTCCATAAGGCAGGACTCTGTGGGTGAAACTTAGAATTTAGGCAGACTTATGTCCCTATTTATATTTTATGTATCTTTTTAGTTATTCAACCCTGCACAAATTTGATGAGCTGCAGTTTTCTCAGTTGTGAAAAGGGGAAGTAATCATTTTAACTCATAGAATTATTGTGAAGATCATGTGAGACAAGTGTGAAAATGACAAACATCATTACTGGCCCACAGAAACTACTCAATATTAGCTATTATGTTGTCTGTTCCCTCCAACTTAAGTTAGGTTATGCTGAAGTAAAAAAAAAGATTATTTTTCAATAACTTACAACATGTTTATTTCTTGCTCACATATCATTTCTGGATTGGCTGCTGCTCTATTCAATATCCTCTTCAAGGGGCACCTGGGTGGCTCAGTCGGTTAAGCGTCCGACTTCGGCTCAGGTCATGATCTCACGGTCCGTGAGTTCAAGCCCCGTGTCAGGCTCTGTGCTGACCGCTCAGAGCCTGGAGCCTGTTTCAGATTCTGTGTCTCCCTCTCTCTCTGCCCCTCCCCTGTTCATGCTCTGTCTCTCTCGGTCTCAAAAATAAACGTTAAAAAAAAAATCCTCCTCAATGAAAGAGCCAGGGTGAAGCAGCAACTGCTCACTGAAACTTGAGGGAAAGGAGTAATATGGAAGTACATGATGGCTCTTAAAGCTTTTGTTAGGAAGTGGTACACATCACTGTTACCACGTTACATTGACCAAAGCAAATCTCACGCCAATGCTGACATCAGGGGGTGTGGCCAGTAGGAAAGGGAAGAAGGGTGTGGCCAGGAGGAAAGGGCAGCAAATAATGTTTAGAATGCACAGTCTACCACAAGGTGTTTCAGCCCTCTTCAAAGTCCATTACTCCTGTGGCCATCTGTTGTACAAAAATATATGTGATGCATCTATGTTTCTATTCCTATGTACTTATATACCAATATATAGTAATAACTGTACATCTTATATGTATCAGTTTACACTTCTAGTGCAAGCTTAACTCTGAAAAATTAAATATGTTCATATGCCTAAGGGCCAAAAATAAGCAGAACTTAGGACTAATTATCAGGCTTCATTAATGCATGGGTGTCTAATATTCATTTGCTTTGCAACTATTTGGGTATAGGGAAGAACCAAGAGTTTATACATAAAACCTTGATTAATAAAATCCGGTCATTACTCTTAAACATCTGTGCATGTATTTATTTCTACACCACCATTTGTTTATATTTTACTATACTATCCTGCATATCTTTGACTTTCAGGAAAAAGAAGTAAAAAAAACCAACAATCAGAGATGGTTCCTGCATTGTAGTGCTGAATGCCACATCTTAGTGTTTTTTGTAAGCCACACAAAGGCTCTTCACCTTGCTTGCACTACTGTTGAAATCAAAGTCTTAAATCCTGGGACACTGGTACAAGTTATGGTTTGGGGTATTTTACAGTTTACTACCCTATTCCTATTACCTGGGATTGTCCATGGCATGGGATGACCATGGCATGGCATGGCGTAGGTAATCATTGACTAAGAACCAAATAGACAAGAAGAAATACTGGTATGATTAAAATATTATTTCATCTGACTTTCTAAAAGAAAGGATCTTTCATTAGTTGTACTGCAATACAAAGAAAAAAATATTTAAAGATTTCTTTTAATGTTTATTTATTTTTGACAGAGAGAGAGAGACAGAGCATGAGCGGGGGAGGGGCAGAGAGAGAGGGAGACACAGAATCCGAAGCAGGCTCCAGGCTCTGACCTGTCAGCACAGAGCCCAACGCGGGGCTTGAACTCACAGACCGCGAGATCATGACTTGAGCCCAAGTCAGACGCTCAACCAACTGAGCCACCCAGGCGCCCCTAAAGATTTTTAAAATGCTTATTTTGTAGACATAGCAAAAATCAAATTTCCTGGTATCTCATAAAGCACAAAAGTGCTTTTGTACGTAAATGTACAAAAGTTATGTTGCATTAATTGTGAAAGAAAAAGAGTCAGAATTCCTTGTAATAGTTTCTCTGTTGATCTGAAGCAGTGGTATAGAAGGGAAAGAGTAGAAGAGCCCTTCAAAAAGAATGTTAGGTTTTAAATGATATTGTGAATAGGTGCAATTAAGGCCTGTCTTTTTTTTTCCCCCCTTCTAATTCAGGATTTTGGTTTTCACATGGAAAAAGTTCTTAAACAAATGTTACTTTCTTCATGTTTTTTTTTTTTTCAACAACTTCATGGGGCACCTGAGTGGCTCAGTCAGTTAAGTGTCTGACTGGCTCCAGTCATGATGTCATGGTTTGTAAGTTCGAGCCCCATGTCTGACTCTGTGCTGACACTTCAGAGCCTGAAGCCTGCTTCAAATTCTGTGTCTCCTTCTCTCTCTGCTCCTCCCTGTTCACACCCTGTCTCTCTCTCAAAAAATAAATAAACAAAAAATGTTTTTGAAAAAAAGAAAACCAACTTTTCAATCACATGGTATCTTGGTATATTAAACATCAATGAACCAAATCTTTTTATCATAAAAAGGGTATTCTTCATCATAAAAAATTATTATAAGAATATATTTAATGGTTAATGCTTTCATATCTACCTCTTAATTCACTACATGCATTGGCACTGTACAAAACCAAGAATACAAGGTAGTCCCCAAATATTATTAAGAAAAACAGTTATAATTTATTGATCTGTTATTAACTTTATACTATGCTAATCATTTTTTTGTTGGCTATCTCAGGCAATCCTTAGAATAATGCTAAAACCTAGGTGCAATTATTTCCATTTTACAGCTGATAAAATTGAGGCTCAGAGAGAATATAGCTATCAAATAGTGGCAGAATGAGGATTCAGACTTATCTTTGTGTATAGATAATAGAGCAGAAGTTAAGGGATTTTTAGCTGTAAATGTGCCTCATATAGTTCAGTAAGTTTCAATCCAAGAAGTCATTGGTACCTAAATTAAAAGCCACTTTCCTATGAAACAAGGACTTTGCCTTAAGATTAAATGAGGAAAAAAAATCTATTAGTTTTCTTTTCCTGCATAACAAATTACCACAAATTTAACAGCTTAAAAAAACATTTATTATCTCACAATTTCAGTAGGTCAGAAATCTAGAAATGGCTTAACTGAGTCCTCTGTTCAGTCTCTCAAGATATTGGCCATGCCTGGGTTCTCATCTGGACTATAAGCTGGGGAGGGATCCTGCTTCCCTGATCAAATAGTTGTTAGCAGCATTCAGTTCCTTGCAGTTGGAGGACTGAGAGCCAGTTTTTTGCTGGCTGTCAAGTGGTATCTGCCATTAGCTCTAAGACACCAGCTGAAGTTCCTGGCCAACTGGGGTTTCTCAACATGAGTGCTTGCTTACCTATCGCCAGCCAATAACAGCAAGATTTCCTAAGCACCCAGAAGGTACTTCATATGCTCTTTTCTTCTAGTCCAATTGTCTCCACTGACATTATAAGGTCCCAGTATCTTTAGAGTAGATACTACCACTCAGGAACCTTTAGGTGATGGTCCCACAGTGTTTGGAAGATAATTGCCATGGGAAAAAATATATATAACATATATATTATATGGTTTTAGGAGTATCTCAAGCTTCAATGGCATGGTGAAAAATAGTTCTTTGTTTGGAGCATTAAACATAGGTTCCCTTTGCTCTACAGAAAGTAAGGGTGTATCTAAAAAGCTAATATTGGGGTACCTGGGTGGCTCAGTTGGTTAAGTGTCTGACTCTTGAGCTCAGCTCAAGTCTTGACCTCAGCTCAGGTCTTGATCTCTGGGTTGTTAGTTTAAGCCCCATGTTGGGCTCCATGCTGGGTGTGAAGCCTACTTAAAAAGACAAAAAAATAAAAATAAAAAAACTAAACAGTTAATATTTATTTAGAACCTACTGTGAGCCAGACCCTATTTAGCACTTTCACAAATGTCATCTCATTCAATTATTTACTTCTATAATCCTCAAACACTGAGAAATGAACATTATTACCCAGTAATGAGAGTTCATAATATAATCACAGAGCAGCCTCTCAATAGCAAGCCAATATAAGCTACAGAAGCAGAAATTGTATTTTACAGTTCTATGTGTCCCTGGAAACCTATAGGGGTTTCCTATCTAAGAAGTTGTTCATGTTTCAATTGAGAAATCATTTCTTAGAAGGAAAATTTTCACTTCTTATAATGGTTTAAGTGAGTTACAGATAATGCATATAAAATAACAATGATAATGAACATGTATTTAACATTTCCTGAGCATCAGACACTGCTGAAAATGAATTACCTCATTTATTCCACAGGATCTACTGAAATATGAACAATTTTTATGTCCATTTTATAGATAAGGAAACCAAATACTGGACAAGTTAAGTAATTCATCAAAGTCACACAGTGGCTTAGACAAGATTTGAATCCAGGCAATCTTATTCCATGACTCCGGCCCTAAAGGCCAATCTACTGTCTTCAAATAGCATTTATCAGGTATTTTTTTAAGTATGCAATCCATAAACACAAATAATTTACAGTGAAGACAAGTCCAGGAAGATCTGAATGAATGCTTTAAGATAAAAAAAAATCTACATCTTTCATGTATCCAGGTCATCCCAATTTTCTCATTTCCCAATATTTGTTTAAATTTTAATTGTGATGTTTCTTTGAAAAGGTACCCTTCTACATTTTCAAATCCTTATTTCTTTACATATAAAGTAAGGCAACTCTGTAGCTTCTAATCACATCCTTTATACGAGTTTTTTTGAAATGGTAAATTGCTGTGAGATGAAAAGTAGATCTCATATTTCTTGGGGCTAAATTCAGTTCTCAGCTACAAATGTGGTCACAAGGTCTCCTTGCTGGGGTCTTTTATGTTACTTTAATTAAGTTTCAGCTATTATTATTTCTGCTGCCTCTAAAGGTACATAAAGTATCTTAGGAAACCTGTTTTTGAGGTGTCTATATTTGTTTTTCCCTAATCAATCTTGAGATTAATTTCATGTTCAATCCTGTTGTCTGTTAGGGCTCTGTGCTCTAGTATCTTTTTTAGATTGATCTGAAACCATGTTTAAAAAGCAAACGTAGGCCACACAAGGTTTGGTAACATTATACTTGGTTTGAAAAATGTCTCTTGTGCCCTAAACAAAAATTACTCTGGAAGGGTGCTGGCTGCATCCTCAGGCATGCTATTGTGATTGCAAGTCAGCTGCAGTGCTCTGTTTGTTGTCCCAGAGCGGCCACGGACAGGCTGCTGCTCTACTGAGCCCTCTATAGCAGTTGGCCGCCAACAGCTCTCTATGGGGAACTGAGAATGGAAAGGCAGCCAATCATGCATGGTGTAATTTACATCTGATTGATGAAGGTCTAAGAATCACAGAAACAATTAATTTGTATCAGGACTCCTGTGGGCCAAAAAGTAAGAGATTGTGCCACTGGTACCCAATTTTAATTTTTGCTTTGATCAATCACCTGCCTTTCCACATCTACTTTGTTTTCAGAATTAACTTTTGCAGCCACAGATGTTAAAGGATGCAGCAGAAAGAGTTTCTGGAAAACAAGAACACCAAGGAAAACACTCATTGATAAAACTCACTTGTAACTGCACTACATTATCCTTTTCTCAATTTGATAATGGTAAGGCATTTTCCTTACAATTGCAAGGGAGGATTTAAAAACTCTTTTTTTTAAAATAAACTACTTTGTTTTTATTCATGTAAGAAAGATTACAATGGCCAGGAGAAAGGAAAAGAATAGTGGCTACTTCCTAGGAGGAGAACAACAGCAGGAGCAATTTAAAATAAAAATAACTAAAGATGCCTTAACTTTATAGTTAAAAATGAAATGAAAATTGCAAAAGCAATTTGTGGCAGGAAGCCTTTAAAATGTTCTAAGGATTGTTCTTATTTTGCATAAGCCATGGCCAATCTTTAAAATAGTTAGTCCATTAAGCATATGTATATCTGATTCAACACTCTATTGTAGGCAGAAGGCCCTCAATTATGAAATTGTAGAAGGATGGGTCTGACAGAGTCTCATCTAATTACAGGAGCAAATTACAAGTTCATAAACTTCATAAACCATTCTAATATCTTTCCTTAATAAGAAATCTCACTGCTCAAACCAGGAATATATCTAACACAGTCATATTTTTTCTACTATTCTTGGCATGCAATTGCCCCTTATTTGTAACAATACACAAAACAATAGAAAATAGCATCCATCATTTTTTATTGATCAAATGTTTAAATTAGTATTAATCTTATTCACACACTTCTAAGAGATGATTTAACATGAATGCAGTCATTTATGTTTGCTTTGCAATTATCCAATATTGTTTCCTCTTCTTATAGATGTGGAAAATGAAATGGAGAGAAGTAAAATTGGCTAGTGTCAAAGAATGTAGGAAGCTGAAGCAGAAATTAGAACTCACATGGCCTTAGAGGTATTTTTGTTTGTTTGTTTGTTTGTTTGGGGTCCCTAAATCAGAGAGAGGGATTAATAACAGTATACAATGTGTAGTATTGGCTTTTCTGTGACTCTGGTGGCTTGTACACTATACTGCCTTTAAAGATATAAACTACTGTGCATGATTAATTCTGTGATATGTAAAACTATTCCTGTTTCTGGGGTGCCTGGGTGGCCCGACTTTGGCCCAGGTCATGTTCTCATGGTTCGTGAGTTCGAGCCCCGCATCTGCCTCTGTGCAGATAGCTCGGAACCTGGAGCCTGCTTCAGATTCTGTGTCTCCCTCTCTCTCTGCCCCTCCCTAGCTTGTGCTCCCAATCTCTCTCTCTCTGTCAAAAATAAATAAAAAATTAAAAAAAAATATTCCTGTTTCTGCCTAAGCCAAATTTTCCACTGTAAAATGAGTTTGGTGTCTTATGCCAAGTCTACAAGACAGCTCTGAACTCCCTGGCACTTAGGAAAGGATGGCCCACCCTAGAAATGTGCAAATCTTGACCATTCATCTATGATATCCACCCATACCCCCAGAAGAGGATTGCTTTTATTAAGCATAGACTTACTAACTGACCTTAAGTCTTGCTAAATTAGTTTCATAGTACTACTGGCATTTATTCATCCCCTGTAGCTTTTCCTATGGACAAACTTATGACATTTGATCATTTATGTATTCCTGTGATATGATTTATCATTTTCACAGTGTATACACAAATATCATAATTTTAAAATAATAGAAACATTTTTCTCAATTTATTTTAACTTGGTTTCTTAGAAGAAAGAAAGTGAAAAGTTGTAGAAAATGTTAACATCTATCATTTATGTAATAAAAAAGTGTGAATTTTCAGTTTCTCTTTCCTTTAAGAACTAACAAGGAGGGTAAGTTTTACAGGACAAAGTGAGGGAAAGAAAAAAAGGAATATAAACAGAAAGAGTTTTTCTTGGTTTTTTGGCTCAGGGAGGCAGTTAGCAACATCGTATTAGTCTCTTGATTCAGCCAGAAGTTAGTAGTGAGCAAGGCCAAAAACTCATCCTTCCCATATCCTCCCTGCGATATACTTCTGTGACTCAGGTTCCACAGGTGCCCTGCCATAAATCTTTTGAACAACCTGCTCTAAAGTCCATCAATCACACACAGACATAGGCTTCTACCAACCTGCACCTTTCACTGACAACAATTTAGACCCTCAAACATGAGAGATAGATTTATCCATTGTGATGAAACCAAATTTGGTGGGGTGAGAAAGGGATCCCTAGGTCTGAACATCAGTGTTAGAGTGGTACTCTCTACCACTCTTTCTCTACCCTCGGGCACAGGGTTGCTGACTCTAAGATCTGGAAGCAAAAATCAGAAATAGATACAACAGCACTAACATGTATGCACTGATTTGTACAGATTAAAACAACAGATAATCCCTGAAGAGGTTTTGCAAATGATCCAACACGTATTTCCCCTGACATTAAGAGCATTAATACCATTAACCAAAGCTACCTGTGAAGCCCTTTTTAAAAACTTGGATCAACTATAAATAACATGAGGGATGATAGAAAAAGGGAAGTGTACCTGCATAGTGTCCCAAATCCAGCTCTATGATAGCAAGTGACAGATGACTGGGTTAATATGAGGCCTTCAGAATTCTGTACTATGGAATTATATTTTCCATTTTCATATATAAAAAGAATTTGTATATAATTCTCAATACTTCAATGGGGATGCTGAATCTTAATAAACAATGTCAACATTGCATATTGTACTTACACTTATACCTGACACTTCCAAGTTTGAAATTTGTAGGGTGTATAGCAGGAAGCCTTACTGGGAATATCGGAGATTAGCTTTATTGATTCTTTTCTTACAATCAGTTAAAACAAGAAACCAATCTAAATAGTCAACAGCTCCAAATGTGGCACCAACTGCAGCTATGAAATCCCTAAATTCCTTGATTCTATGACTCTACAAATTCTAGCTGGAGTGTAGGAAGTTTCTCTATCATGATAGAACATTGGTTATAGAGTAACAATATAGACTACTACAGCATAGTGTTGACTTTCAGCCGCTAAAATCTACTTGTTCATACTTTCATTAATTTAACAAATATTTATTGATATTATATAATGTATATTGATGTTGATATTGATAGTAGTAGTTCCTACTGTGTGCTGGGTCCTGTGATAAGCATAGGAAATAAGTAATAGAAAAATTACTGCTTTCAAGAAACTATCAATCTAATAAATTAGTTACTCCCTAATTTTTTCCACCACAGTAAACTTAAGAGCCATGATGCAGACCAGTCAGTAGAAGTGGCTTTTTGTGAAAGTAACTATGAAGTTAGGGAACTGGGTATATGGAGAAGACAGGATAGGGTATCTTGTATTTTTAAATTTTAAAAACAGATTTCCCTTCTTTTGGTGGAGAATCACTATAGCAGACATAATTAAATAGAGTCCCTTTCCCTCTCAAATGGTTTCCATATGATTATATAATTAAATTCTCATTACCTTGTTGCTGGACCTAGCAACATCTAGTAAAAGAATAAATAAGTCAATGTGATTTCCTTGCTTTGTTGGCCAAAGTTGGAGGCATGAAAAATAACAATATGAACAGCTACCATGTATTGAATGTTTCCCACATGAGAGCTAAATTTTTTATACACATTTTATCACTGAATTTTCACAAGAGCCCTATATAGTAGGTACTGTTATTACTGGGTGAACATACACTCTGCTTTGCCTGGACGATATCCATTATACTTATTATCTTAAGTATTAATAATTCCTCCTTTCACTCTCTAAGTGTGCCAACTGGATATATTATTTTTACCTACAAAATAGTACCTTTAGGGGAGCCTGGGTAGCTCAGTTGGTTAAGGGCACCACTCTTGTTTTCAGATCAGATCACGATCTCATGGTTCATGAGATTAAGCCCCTGGTCAGGCTCTGTGCTGAGCAAGGAGCCTGCTTAGGATTCTCTCTCTCTGCCCCTCCCCGTTTGTGCAAATGTGTGCACATGTGTTCTTACCCTCTCTCTCAAAATAAACTTAAAAAAATAGTACCTTTATATAGTCCAATTTAAAACATGATTTTATAATAACCTCACAGCAATCTTAGAAGGACCTTCTAAAGCTCTACAAGTAACCCTGGTGTCCTATTTAGGTTTCTGAAGATGGCTACTCAGAAAATAAAAAAATCATACATTTTCTAATAAATTCAATTTTTGTGCAATGTGTTTACTGGGAGGTGTAAGGGCAGGAGGGCATAAAAAGAACATCATGTACTAGTGGCAGAGACCTAGAAGTTATAGGTCTCCCTGCTGATAGATGGAAAAAACTGAAAATAATGGTCAGAAAACTGTATGAGATATATTTCCATGAGATTTATAATAGCAACTATTCTATAGCTAGCTAAGAATTCATTGCAAAGAATTTGATAAAATGAAAGAATTTGATTACACCTTCTTAAAACTTTACCATAATGAGGTTTGAAGATGAATTCCCACTCTTTGGACTCCTTTCTCATTAAGTATAAGACTGGTGGCAATACCTTTGAAAATTTAATGGCCTATGTACTGAGAATTTGAACTTGAAATATTTTTTGTTCATTTAAATTTGAAAAGTAAGAAAGTTGCGTCCTTATACTGAATTCAATATAATAGTGAAAAGGCAAATGTGACTGCAACCAGAAGACAACACAAAAGCAGCTATAAATGGGTGATTTAGAATCTGGGGAAGGAAACTAGATTCCTTCTGTTACCAAATTTTGCAACATTTATATGCACACTGATTATAATTTTTTCCGTAATACTTTTTAAACATCCACATCAGATTGTGTGGACTATGTAGCTGAATTGCATTCCAATCTTGTTCACTTTACCCGATTTTGCACATGTACACTTGTAATGACCAACAAAATTCCATTGACAGCAGCAGTCTCAAAAACAACCTTCCCAGATAATCAGTAAACCCCCATTCCCCACTATCAACCCAACAATGATCTTCTCATCAGATAACAGTTGTTAGATTTTCTTTATCACCAATTCATCATTAGAGCCAACAAGTATTGATTTATAGTCTGGTAAGGAGAAAATTCCATTTACAGGAAGTTTTATTGCTTAGGAAATTGTCTGAATCATCTAGAATTATCTGAAAAACCATCTTCAAATGGCTTTTTCATCTCTATATTTTTTAAGCCCATGAGATAATGGTTTAAACCAAGAAGGCCACTCTACGAGGACAGGAAAAACTCCTGTGTGAGCACAATAAAGAGGACTGTGTTTGATTATTCATTTGTTTAAAGAGTACAGTTTTATTGGCAATGATAACTTATTTGCCCAAATATTTGTAAAGACTGTGATAGAATTAAATGCACACAGACTACAGATTGGCAAAAGGAAGTCTTTCTTGAAGGAAATGTTAAAATATGTAAGGTTTTTATTACTGATTAAGGATGAATTATTTCTATAAAGTACCTGCAAAATTAAGAAGGAAATTACTGGCAGATATATTTTCATATCATAAATAGGCACTCCTTATGAGGAATCAGATAATGCATAGCTTAAGGTCTCTGTACTTAGAATGACGAAGTCCTCATAAGAACACCTTGTCTACCTAAGCTGCACACTTGTGAACTATCTAAGTGCCCTTCAGGATGATGAGCTTTTGATTAGTCCTTTCAATTAGTGTTTATTTTCTTAAGTAGAATACTCACAACAGTTTCAAAGCTCTGAATCTCCTTTAATCGCTGCCTTTAAATTAAGAGGAATAGATTTTTTTAACTTGTCTCTTGCTGTGTTGGCCAAAAGATCAAGTATGAATGCAATTTAAATATGAAAGCTAGCATCCAATAAGCAAAGACCCACTTTTAACTAAAGGTGAAAATTCACTCTAACTCCATTAAATAAAAGCCATTACTATGTATCCAGACCTTCTCACATATTCTTGACTGATAGTTGTGCTTTCCCTCTGATGGAAAGATGAAAACAATTAGTTTTCTTAAAATTTTTACATGTTTATTTATTTTTGAGACAGAGAGAGAGAGAGAGAAACAGAGCATGAGAAAGGGAGGGGCAGAGAGGAGAGGGAGACACAGAATCCAAAACAGGCTTCAGGCTCTGAGCTGTCAGCACAGAGCCCAACATGGGGCCTGAACTCACAACTGGGAAATTATGACCTCAGCCAAAGTCAGACACTCAACCAACTTAGCCACCCAGGCACCCTAAATACAATTACTTTTTTGATAAGACTGCACGTATGTATCACCCTACACATTTTTCCCCAAGGTAAGGCAGAAATCTTATATTTCTAGATTTATTTCTAAATGGTCCAAAAAATTGGATATTTAAAATGTTACTATAAAAATAAATCTATAGGGGCGCCTGGGTGGCGCAGTCGGTTAAGCGTCCGACTTCAGCCAGGTCACGATCTCGCGGTCCGTGAGTTCGAGCCCCGCGTCGGGCTCTGGGCTGATGGCTCAGAGCCTGGAGCCTGTTTCCAATTCTGTGTCTCCCTCTCTCTCTGCCCCTCCCCCGTTCATGCTCTGTCTCTCTCTGTCCCAAAAATAAATAAACGTTGAAAAAAAATTTAAAAAAAAAATAAATAAATAAATAAAAATAAAAATAAATCTATAGAAAACAAAACTGAACTCACCTTAGACTTCTGAGGAAGATGACAGGTTAGGAGGATTCTAAGTTCACCTTGTCCCATGGATAAAACTAGATAACATCCACATAAGTATAACCCAGAAAATAACCTGAAGAGCCACAGAACTGGATCTCCACAGCTAAATGTAGAGAAGAGTCCACACCGAAGAGGGTAAGAGGAGCAGAGATGCAGTCAGGAGCTAAACAGACCTATGGGACTATCAGAGGGAGGAAAGGACCACGCAGGTTCAGATAGGGAAGAGAAACAGACCTTCATACCAAGCATCTTAGGCACAGGGTAGACAAATTCCCATAACATTTGCCTTTGAAAACTAGAGGGGCATAATATTTTGAGTTGTTATAATCAACAAGGCTTAACACGTGCAACTTTAAAAATAAGCAGCTGGGTTCTGTGGGAGCCAGGAGGGCTATAGAATACTGAGTCCCTGTCCTTAAATAGACAACACAACAAGAGCCCTGCTGAGATACAGCAAAAAAAGCAGCAGTTGGAAAAACTCCTGGGGTATATGGGAAGATTTATTTACTAATCTCAGAACATGTGCTGGAGGGGCAGGGATCTTTAGAAGACTTCTCTAAGAATAAAAAACCAGTGGGCACCATTTCCATCTCTCCACCCCCAGATTAGTTACACAGATACCTGCAGGAACCGCACAACAAAATACTCTCCACCAAGCTTGCTAAGAGCACACCCCAACCCAGAACTCCCCTATGGAAATGCTTCCTCCATCCAAGTCTGGGCATAAGTTCTCCCCCATAACTCACCTCACATTCTCCTGAAGACCTACACCCTTCAATACAACCTTGGCCAGAGCCCAACCAAAGCAGTGTCACCAGCCTGGCAGTATGTAAGCTGCCCCAGAAGGGGCCAGCATCACTCTAAAGTGACTGCTGTTCTGGGTAGAGGAGAAGATAACCACAGAGACCACTATAACTGTGGCCCCAGCAGTGGGCTGTGGGCAGACACCTAGTCTGACTACAGGTCCCACCCACCAATGAAAGCTTCTCAGGGAAATAATACAGGGAGTGTTCTCTGCAGTTCAATGCTACTGTATCTCTGACAAATGCTTTGTCTGACTCAACTTGAGACCAAGGGAGACCCAGACTGGCCCAATAACAACACAGGGACCAAAACCTGCCCACAATAGTCAAAGGGGGCTATTGCAGATAACTAGAATGAAGGCAAAAGGAGGTCAGCCACAACAGTAGGGCACACGATACATATAGGATACACTCCTGAAGCACCAGGGTCTTGTGAACAGAAGACATTATACCACAGGGCACTACATGTGTCTTCTTCATAAGGCCATCACTTTCAAGAACAGGAGACATAGCTGACTTTACTAACACATAGAAATGGACACCGAGAGTTACACAAATGAGGAAAGAGAGGACTATGTCCAAAATGAAAGAACAGGAAAAAAAACACAACGAGAGAGCTAAATGAAACAAAGATAAGTAATATGCCTAATAGAGAATTTAAAGTAATGGTCATAAAGATACTCATAGAACTTGAGAAAAAAATGGAAGATCTCAATGAGCCCCTTAAGAAGAGATAGAAAACACATAAAAAAAGACCAATCACACATGAAGAACTCCATAACTGAAATTAAAAATACACTAGATGGAATAATAGTAGACTAGAAAAAAGAATAAGAATGGATTAGTGGCCTACATGAAAGAGTAATGGAAAGCGATCAAGCTGAACAACAGAGAGAAAAAATAATAAAAGATGAAAATAGACTTAGGAAACTCAGCAACATGATCAACCATAACAGCACTCACATTACAGAGGTCCCAGAAGGAGAAGAGAAGGAAAAATGAGCAGAACATTTATTTGAAAAAATAATAGTTGGAAATCTCCTGAATCTTGGGAAGGAAACAGAAATCCATATCCAGAGGTACAGAGAGCCCCAACAAAATCAATCCAAGGAGTTCCACATCAAGGCACATGCATTAAAATGGCAAAAAGTGCTGATAAAAACAGAATTTTAAAAGCACCAAGAGAAAAGAAAACAGTTACATATAATGGGAAACCCCATAAGGTTATCAGATGATTTTCCAGCAGAAACTTTGCAGGCCCAAAAGGTCCACAATATATTCAGAGCACTGAAGGTAGAAAATCTGCAGCCAACACTACTCATTCCAACAAAGCTATCATTCAGAATAAAAGGAGACAAGAGTTTCCCAGACAAACAAAAGTTAAAGTAATTCATGACCACTAAATAAGTCCTATAAGAAATGTTAAAGGAGACTCTCTGAGTGGAAATACTAGAAGTAGAAGTAAGAAAAGTAAGAAGCACAAAAGTAATAAACTTAAGGTATCTATAAAAATTAATCAAGGGATTTACAAAATAAAAAAATGACACCATATAACTAAAATTTAAGAAGGGAGGAGAGAGCAAAGAATAAGTTCAAACTTAAAAGACTTAAGTTAATATAGACTTCCATTTGCATGAGATGTTATATATAAACCTAGTGGTAACCATAAATCAACAACTGGTATTAGATATGCAAAAAATAAAAAAGGAATCCAAGTGTGTCACTACAGAAATCCTGAAAACTATAAGAGAAGAGAGCAACAGAAGAGCAGAACAGAACCAACCATAAAACAAGTGACAAAATGGCAATAAGTACATACCTATTTATTATTACTTTAAATGTAAATGGATTAAACATTCTAACCAAAAGACAGAGGGTGACAGAATAGATTAAAAAGCAAGACCCATGTATATGCCACATATAAGACATTTATTTCAGACCTAAATACACGTGCAGATTAAAAATGAAGGGATAGAAAAACATTTATCATGCAAATGGTTGTGAAAAGGAAGTCAGAGTAGCAATATAAACTTTAAAACAACAATGGTAACAAAAGACAAAGAAGGACACTATATATTCATAAAGGAAACAATACAACAAGAATATACAGCAATTGTAAATACTTATGCAATCAAGATGGAAGCACCCAAATACACCAAGCAGCAAATAACAAATGTAAAGAAATAATGGATAGTAATACGAAAATAGGAGGTGACTTTGATACCCACTAACATCAATGGATAGGTCACCCAAACAGAAAATCAAAAAGAAAATAATAGCTTTGAATGACACATGGGACCAGATGGATTTAACAGATATTTTACAGAACATTCCATCGTAAAACAGCAGGATACACATTCTTCTCAAGTGCACATGGAACATGCTCCAGAACAGATCACATATTAGGCCACAAAACAAGTGTCAAGAAAATCAAAAAACTGAGGTCATATCATGCATCTTTTCTGACCACAGTGCTAGGAAATGAGAAATCAAGAACAAGAAAAAATCTGGAAAGAATACAAATGTTAAATAGCATGCAAGTAAACAATGAATGCGTCAATCAAAAAATCAAAAGGGAAATCAAAAAAATACCCAGAGACAAATGGAAATGAAAACACAATGGTCCAAGATCTTTGGGGTCCAGCAAAAGGTATTCTAAGAGGGAAGTTTATACCAATACAGGTCTATCTCAAGTATCAAGACAAATCTGAAATAAACATTCTAAACTTATAGAGTTAGAAGAACAAACAAAACCCTAAATCAGTAGAAGGAAGGAAATAATAAAGATTAGTGAAGAAAAAAATTGAAATAGAAACTACAAAGACAACAGAATATATCATTGGAACCAGGAGCTGGTTCTCTGAAAACATCAACACAATTGATAAAATTATTAGTTAGACTCATCAGAGAAAGAGAGAGAGAGGACTCAAACAAAATCAGAAATGAAAGAGGAGAAACAACAACCAACACCACAAAAATACAAAGGCTTGTAAGAGAATATTACAAAAAATGATATGCCAACAAATTGAACAACCTAGAAGAAATGGATAAATCCTAGAAATATATAATCTCTCAAAACTGAATCAGGAAGAAATCGAAGATTTGAACAGACTGATTTCCAGAAATGAAATTCAATCAGAAATCAAAAAAACAAAAGTCCGCGACCAGATGGCTTCACAGGTGAATTCTATCGAACATTAAAGAAGAATTAATACTTATTCTTCTCAAACTATTCAAAAAATAAAAAAGGAAGGAAAGCCTGCAATTCATTCTATGAGACCAGCATTATCTTGATACCAAAACCATACAGAGACACTACCAAAAAAGAGAACTGCAAGCCCATGTCTGTGATGAGCATAGATGTAAAAATTCTCCACAAAATATTAGCAAACTGAATCCAACAGTACACTGACAGAATCATTCACCAAAATTGAGTGTAAAAACCATGCAATAATTTCAATAGATGCAGAAAAAGCATTTGACAAAGGATAACATCCATTTGTGGTTAAGAGTAAAAAACCCTCAACAAAGTAGGCATAGAGGGAACATGCCTCAACATAATAAAGTCCATCCATGCCCACCGACAGTTAACATCATACTCAATGGTGAAAACAGAGCTTTTCCGCTGAGATTAGAAATGATACAAGGAAGTCTACTCTTACCACTTTTATTTACCATAGTACTGGAAATCCTAGCCTCAGCAATCAAACAAGAAATAGAAATAAAGAAACAAAAGGTATCCAAACTGGTATGGATGCCAAATGAGGGTTTTCTATAAAACCCTAAAGACTCCACCACCAAAAAACTACTAGAATTGATAAGTGAATTCAGTAATACAGAATGCAGGATACAAGAAATCTGTTGCATTTCTACATACTAATAATGAAGTAGGAGAAAGACAATATAAGAAAACAATCACATTTACAATTGTACCAAAAAGAATAAAATATTTATGAATAAACTTAACTAAGGAGGTGAAAGACCTGTTCTCTGAAAACCTGTACATTGATGAAAGAAAATGAAGACAACACAAACAAATGGAAAGGTATTCCATTATCATGGATTGGGAGAATAAACACTGTTAAAACGTCCACATTACCCAAAGGAATCTACAGATTCAATGCAACTCTTATCAAAATACCAAAAGCATTTTTCACAGAACTAGAACAAATAGTCCTAAAAATTGTATGGAACCACAAAAGAAAATAGAAAAGCAATCTTGGAAGAAAAAAAAAACTTGAAAATATCACAACCCCAGATTTTAAGATATACTACAAAGCTCTAGTAATCAAAACGGTATGGTACTAGCATGAAAATAGACACATAAATCAATAGAACAGAAAAGAGAGCCCAGAAATAAACCCACAATTATATGGTCAATCCTCAACAAAGTAGGAAAGAATATGCAATGGGAAATACAGTCTCTTCAACAAATGGTGTTGGGTAAATTAGACAGCTACATGCAAAAGAATAAAACTGGACCATTTTCTTAAAATATACACAAAAATAAACTTACATTTAGGACCTAAATGTGAGACCTGAAACCATAAAAATCCTAGAAGAGAGCACAGGCAGTAATTTCTCTGACATTAGCCGTAACAACATTTTTCTAGATATGTCTCCCAAGGCAAGGGAAACAAAAGCAAAAATAAGCTATTGGGACTGCATTAAAATAAAAAGCTTCCGCACAGCAAAGGAAACAATCAACAAATCTAAAAAATAATCTACTGAATGAGAGAAAATAATTGTAAGTGACATATCTGATAAAGGGCTAGTATCCAAAATATACAAAGAACTTATACAACTCAACATCAAAGAAACAACAACAACAAATTATCCAATTAAATGGGCAGAAAACGTCAACAGATATTTCTCCAAAGAAAAGATACAGATGGCCAACAGACACATGAAAAGATGATTAACATCACTCATCAAGGAAATACAAACCAAAACCACAATATCACCTCACACCTGTCATAATGGCTAAATTCAAAAACACAAGAAACAGCATGTTGGTGAGGATGTGGGAAAAAATGAACACTTGTGCACTGCTGCTAGGAATACAAACTGATGCAGCCACTGTGGAAAACAGTATGAAGGTTCCTCAAAAAATTAAAATAAAGCTCCCATATGATCCTATAATTCCACTACTAGGTATTTACCCAAAGAATATAAATACATAAATTTGAAAAGATATATACACCCCTATGTTCATTGTAGCATTATTTATGCTAGCCAGATTATGGAAGCACTACAAGTGTCCATCAACAGTTTAATGAATAAAGAAGTGGTATATAAATACAATGGAATATTACGCAGCCATAAAAATAAAACCTTGCCATTTGCAACAATATGATAGATCTAGAGAGTATAATGTTAAGTGAAATAAATCAAAGAAAGGCAAATACCATATGATTTCACTCTTATGTGGAATTTAAGAAATGAAACAAATGAGCAAAGAAAAAATAAGGCAAATCAAAGAATAGGCTCTTGACTATAGAGAACAAACTGATGGTTACCAGAAGGGAGGTGAATGGGAGAATGGCTGAAATAGGTGTCAACTTAACCAAATTCCAAGAGAGCTAAAATAACAGCTATCATTCATTCTTTCATTTATTCATTTATGTAGCAAATATTTATTGGTCAGTGACTATATGCCCAATTATGTGCAGGACATGAGCACTGAGAAGAGTTTTTAGTTTTCTGGCATTCTAAGAATGATGTATGGATAGTTAGGTGAATCTTACTCTCTTGGGTCAAAAGAAAAGATTGTCAGGACCATAGTATGAACTCATCCCCAACCCAAAGAATTCTTATATGACAGATCATTTCACATAGACATCCCAAGAGACAATGTGGGTCTCTAGACATGGTATTAAAAGTGTCACATTCATTGGCAGAGGAACAACATGACAAGGTATATCTAACAACATAAGGCTTAAAATTAAGATTAGTTAGTTACCTGGAGTTATATGCTATATCATAATTCAGGCCCTGATTCATTTGTGGCTAACAAGAGATGCATATATTTTTAAGACTACCAAAATTTTTTTAAAGTTTTTAATATTTTTTTTTCATTTTTGAGAGACAGAGTGTGAATGGGGGGAGGAGGCAGAGAGAGAGAGGTAGATACAGAATTCGAAGCAGGATCCAGGCTCTGAGCTGTCAGTATGGAGCCTGATGTGGGGCTTGAACACACAAACCACAACATCATGACCTGAGCTGAAGTTGGCCTCTTAACTGACTGAGCCACCCAGGTGCCCCTAGACCACAAAAATTACCGAATTTTATGTCAGTGGTGACCTAAAGCCATGTCAAAATCTAAAGTCCTAGCTCCTTATGACCCCCTTTGGTAGACTGTGAATAGATAAGATGTCTTCTCTTAATCTTATGTTGTCTTCTGCATATTAGGGCTAAATTCTATACTTCTCATTCTCATTTATTACATCCTTCCCATACCTTCACCAAGCCTCTGGCCTCAACACATCTTCATGATGGCTTACCATGTTTTAGTGCTTCTTATCTATCCCACTCACTATAATATAGTGGCAGTCTATACTATTATTGGCAGAAATCATGTTTACTCATTTTTGTGCTCTTTGTGCAAACACAGAGCTTGGTATGTAGTAGGTACTTTAAAAAAAGTGTGCTAAATTTAATTTCACATACACTAAGTATGTTTAATGCCATCACCTTTTATATGGATTAAGATGAAGGGCTAACTCAAACTCCAAAATAACATTTTAATCATATTATAGACCTTGTTCTTCTAATGTGGTTTTTGTCAAGAAAAAAATCAAAGAGATAAAAAAAATTTTTTTAATTTCTAACTTTGCCTCCAAGTCCTATGGGGGGATAGATTTTCTATACTGAGGAAGTAATATCTGAGTCTTACATATATGAGATTTAATAGTAAATATAAGACTGAATCATAGGAACACTGTGATAGTTAACTTTATGTGTCCACTTGGCTAGGCCACAGTGTCCAGACCATTGGTCAAACATTACTCTGGATGTTTCTGTAAAAGTGTTTTTATAAGACATTTACATCTAAATTCACAGACTTTACAAAAGCCAGTTACCTTACATTGGGCCTCATCCCAATCAGTTAAGGCATAAATACAGCAAAAGGCTGATTTTACCAAAGCAAGAGGGAATTCTCCAGAAAACTGCCTTCAAACTTCATCTATAACTTCACCTCTTCCTGATTGTATGGCAGATTGCCTAACCACTCAAATAACAACTCTTTCTTGAGTCTCCAACCTGCTGGCCTCCCTCATCAAGCTTCCCCAGTCATGGAACTGATATTAAAAAAAAAATATATATATATATATTATATATATATATATATATAATATATATATATTTTATATATTTTTATATATTTTTATATTTATATATATTTATATATTTTTATATATTTTTATATTTATACATATATTTATATGTATATATTTTTTATATATTTATATATATATTTATTTATATATTTTATATATATATTATATATAAATTTATATTTATATATTTATTTATTTTATATATTTATATATAATATATTTATATATTTTATATTTATATATTTTATATATATATATAAAATAGGTAGATATATGAAATACACACACACACACACACACACACACACATATATATATATATTCATCCTATTGGTTTATTTTCTCTGGAGAAGCCTGACAAATATAGACACTAAGGAAAGAATTTATCAAGACTAAAGACATGATCTGCTACCCTACTTCAAAGAAACGTTGCCCTTCTCCACTTCTATGTGTGATGAATCCTTAAGTTTTGCTGTAACTTCTCCAAATTTAACTATAATTCTATAGTCTCCTAGGACACCTGGACATATTAACTGAGTTACTACCTTTATAGGAAATTAAGGGCAAGAGGAAGCAGGCCTCTATCAAAGGAGACCTCTTCCATCTTCCCTATAATCAACAATATTTAGTTTGATGATCACAAAATTCATACACATACATACACACACACTGCCCTCAGCAGAATCCTCTTGAATAAACAGACTTCTCTTGGTCTTGGGAGCTTAGGAGTCACATTTTCTTTTAGAGTCAGTTCTTTTAGTCACCTCAGGATAGAGACCTAATGTCTGGTATTTTAAAAGCTGTCATCTTTTAGTGCCTAAGAATTAGGGAATGATTAGATCCAAAAACACCTACCTAGTGCCAGATAGTCATGGTAAAACTTTCATTCAGTCATTCATTTATCCAATCAGTAAAAGTTACCCATTTATTCAATATTTGTTGAGCACCTATATTGTGCTGAAGGCTATGCTTACATTCAAGGATACAACAGGGAGCAAAGAGAATCTCCCCAAAAACAATATTCCCTGCTCTCATGACACTTATATGCTAGTTGGGATGACTTACATTAACCAAAGAACCACGGAAATAAATGTACAATTGAACTGTGTTTTATGATAAAAAAGTGGAGGAAAACAGCCTGAGAGAGCATTGAGGTAGGGAGAATTCTGAAGTAGCCTCTGAGACTCTTTTCTTGTGTATACGTCATGTATAATCCCCATCCCTTATGCATGTCAGAATATGTAAATAATGGGGTATCACTCCTATGATTGGGTTACTATTCAGTTGACTTTGAGTTCATCAAAAAGAAATCTAGGTTGTCTGGGTGGGCCTGACCTAATCAGAGGAGTCTTCTTAAAAAAATAAAACATCAGAAAGATGCATTTCTGCCTGGAAAAAAGCAAGCAGCCATATTATGAACTCCCCATGGGAGACATGTAACAAAGAACTATAGATAGTCTCTAGGAGCTTAATGCAGTCTGTGGCAAACAGCTAGCAAGAAAAAAGGAACCTTAATCATACAACCTCAAAGAAATGAGTTCTACCAACAATCAATTACCTAAAAGAAGACCCTGGGTCTCAAATAAGAACAGTAGCCCAAGCAATCCCTTGACTGCAGCCTTATTAGACAGGAGCAAGAATATCCACCTAAGCCATATGCATACTCCTAACCAAGGAAACTGTGAGATAATAAGCTTGTATTATTTTAGGTAGCTAAATTTGTGGTGATTTGTTTTATATCAGTAGAACACTAATACAAGCAGAAAATGTGGAGTTGACCTAGTCAGAAAAGACTTTCCTTGGGAGGAGATGTTTGAACTGGTGAGAAATAAATATTTAACCAGGAGAAGACAGTTAAAGGTGGGGGAAATCAGAAGCAGAAGATGTAGGTTTAGAATCTTTAAAACATTTAGAGATACAGGAAACATGGCAAACATTAGAGCTATAAAGACATATATGGTGGAAAATATGATAGAAATGGGATTGGAGAGGAAAATGGGGTGAAAGATGCAGGGGTTTTAAAACCATGTTAAGGAGTTTAGATATTATTCCCAGTATCTACAGTGTTGGTATATCACCTTAAATGTTCCCAGAGGGTAGCTCTTTTGCCGCAGATTTCCATCCCAGAAGTCTCTAGGGGCAACTCTATAGCTTTCAAGGACCTCTGACATGAACGCTGTTAGTCAAGGACACAGCATCATACTAACTTGCCCAAGACCCTTCAGTGGACATGTAAGATGGTCTATCTCCTAGACTTATTTGAAGATCATATATTCCTTGGGCATTTCCCCATGTCAAACTTTTTTTAAATTTTTTTTAACATTTATTTATTTTTGAGACAGAGAGAGACAGAGCATGAACAGGGGAGGGTCAGAGAAAGAGGGAGACACAGAATCTGAAACAGGCTCCAGGCTCTGAGCTGTCAGCACAGAGCCCGACGCGAGGCTCGAACCCACGGACCGTGAGATCATGACCTGAGCCAAAGTCGGGCGCTTAACCAACTGAGCCACCCAGGCGCCCCTCCCCATGTCAAACTTCAAAATGAGTTGAGGATTAGGAATTGAGGGAATCATGATGGGGAGAGTGGTACACAGAAAATAAAAAAGAAGAAATACTCTCATGTGTAAGAGTGGAATATACTTTGCCTTTAATCTCCTAATCTCTGGTGTTCTCAATTCTCCTGCTAAAAGAATAGGTCATATGTAAGAGGAACCCAGGATACTATAAAACTTTGTAAGAGTAGATAGGTTTCTATAACTTATGCTATGCCTTACCTTTTGAATTAAGAATTAGCAAGGGGAAGTTTTCAAATATCTCTTTAGCCACTCTTTCAAAATATGCAAAGAGTATTTTTCTCATTCTTCTCCATGCAATGTAAAATCCATCTTCTTTATTCTGACTTTTCCATTTCCAAATTTAAAAACCTAAATTAGGTCAATTTTTACATTTGGACCACTTTAAGAATTCTGCACTAACCTTGATATAATTAAGTCATACAAACTACTAAAGTTATTATAAAGAAAGCAAGTATTTCTCAGGTTTCCATTGCCTACAAGGGAAAGTTTTATTCTTAAACACTTTTAAAAGGTGACTGATAAAGTATAATACAAATTACATAAGTTATGGTTCACTAGATTCAGCAATTCTGTATTATATAGAAATTTAATCAATCTTTCAGGGATTGCAGACATATCACAGGAGGAGGTACTTTTGACCTTTCATGGAGAGGTAAGCAATATGAGGTACTGCACTGCATATTTCAGTGAGTTTGTTGGATTTTGTATAATTGTCTTTCTCAGAATTTCTGGACAAATTTGAGCCCTCCAATTTTGTAATTCATGCTGTTTTTCATATAAAAAGCAAAACCTACAAATTATCTACTTGAATCAAAATGTTACCTTTATTCAACCTAAATATTTTCTCTCTCTGCTTCAAGAAGGATAGAGAATAAGTAAAGAAGAACATGCAAAGTTATATAGAACACATTAAAATCATTACCTTTGTATCCTTTAAATACAGACTCACAGTCTCAGTTAATAGGACTCCTTTTCAATTTTAGAAATGTGCCAATTTGGATAATAAATTGTATAGTTACCCTAGTCAAGTTTGACATCGTATCCAGGAAAGTAACCACAATTCATCTCTGTCCAGTTGCTATTACCCAGTATTGGATAAGGACAAAGGAAGATTATACACTCAGTATTAATACAGGCTCAATATAGACCAATATATGGCTCCAAAGCAGTAGAGAATTCTATGAAGGAGAAATAGTATAAATATGGATTTATTTACTTATAAGTAAAAAGCATAATAAAGCATGAGCTTTTTATGAATAAGAATACAAAATGTCACATGCAATCTAGTGCATATGACTCATACTTAAAATTATTCTTTTTTTTTCAGTTCTTAGGGTTTTAATACTTAAGACTTTTTAAAAATCTCATTTAACAAATGAGGAAGTGAGCCGCCCCTGGGGAGGGGGGGGCAATGATTTCTCCAAGATAACCTAGTTTATTGGACAGGAACTTGAATATTGGCTCTCAATAGAGAGTTCTTTCCATGCCATGCCCTATCTCCTGTATTAAAGTTCAAGTTCCCTTCACACCTCCCAAAATTTGAGTATATTCATATTCTAATTATAATTACATTCTAAGTAAACTATGTTCTAATTTATTTATGTACAAGTATTAAGGATATCTGTCAACTATCTGGACTTTATTGTAGCTGTAGGTACTACCTTCATAGCAAGAAGGCATTGTAACATGTGATTTAAATGTAGTGTTTTCCTTAATGTTAAACAATGTTAGTTTGTAAATAAACCTATAATTTCAATAGACCTTTTAATTCCTACTATACAAATGTACTAACACTTGAAAAATATGTCATATACAAAAGAAGATATATTCCCTCTGAATATAACATTGAAATAAACAATAAGGAAATGTATTGTACTAACTAAAAGTGCTCACAGTGAAATCACTGTCATTGGCTTTCAATCTTATTTTGAAAGTCACAGACACATTAATATCCATTAAGCCTATTATTTGTTAGGGATGAGATCATTTATAAATAGACTTCTCCAACTGTAAATTGGAGAATTTTCTCCATCTGTAAAATTCTGTGTTTTGAATATGATTTTATTTTTTAATGTTTATTTATTTTTGAAGGTGGGGGAGGGGCAGAGTGAGAGGGAGACAGAGGATCCAAAGCAGACTCTGCGCTGACAGCAGAGACCTGGGTGCGGGCTAACAAACTGGAAGATCGTGACCTGAGCCAAAGTAGGTTGCTTAACCTGCTGAGCCACCCAGATGCCCTGAATACATTTTTAAACACATTAAATTATAATATGGTTTTCTCTAGTTCACAAAATTAAGTAACTGTTACTTTCTAAAATTGTGTTTTGGGGAGCCTGGCTGGCTCAGTTGGAAGAGCGTGCAATTCTTGATATCAGGGTTGTGAGTTCAAGCCCCAAGATGAGTGTAGAGATTACTTAAATAAATAAGCTTAAAATGAATAGGTAAAAATAAATAAATAAACAAATTGTTCACATGTTTAAAATACACAGGGGCACCTGGGTGGCTCAGTTAAGCATCCAACTTTGGCTCAGGTCATAATCTCACAGTTAGTGAGTTCAAGCACTCCATCAGCACAGAGCATGCTTGGGATCCTCTGTCTCCCTCTCTCTGCCCCTCCCTTCTCCTCTCCGTCTCTATCTTTCTCTTTCTCTCTCTCTCTCAAAAAAAAAAAAAAAAAACAAATAAACATTAAAAAACTTTAAATAAATAAATAAATAAATAAATAAATAAATAAATAAATAGAATTGTGTTTTAATTAAGTCATGGTGCACTTTTTTATACTCACTTAGAAACTCTGATTGCAATATTTCAAATTCACCAGAAATACTACATTGTCTAAGACCAGTTCCAAACATGAGCTTTAGCATATACCTTTTTTTTAAATACTTACTTATTTTTGAGAGAGAGAGAGAGGAGTAAGAGCAGAGACAGAGGGAGACAGAGAATCTGAAGGAGGCTCTGTGCTGTCAGCACAAGGCCCCATGTGGGTGGGGCTTGAACTCACCAACCCATGAGATAGTGACTGGAACCAAAGTTGAACACAACAGACCGAGCCATCCAGGTGCCCCCACCTAATTTCTTTTAATCACATTTTGAATACTATGTAATAGAAGAGAAATGTACTAGTTTTCTTGGACTATTTTTCTTGAGCAACCTATTAAACATTAAAGAGAAATTTATTTTTTTAATGTTTATTTCTTCTTGAGAGAGAGAGAGAGAGAGAGAGAGAGACAGAGCATGAGCAGGGGAGGGGCAGAGAGAGAGGAGACACAGAATCTGAAGCAGGCTCCAGGCTCTGAGCTGTCAGCACATAGCCCAATATGGGGCTCGAACTCATGAACTATGAGAACATGACCTGAGCCAAAATCAGATGCTTAACCAACTGAGCCACTCAGGTGCCCTTAAAGAGAAATTTAAATCCAGGGAAACTGTCAGAAAAAGAAATCTACTGGTATATGACTTGAATGTCTAAGTGCTGAACTTTTCATGTTTATTAGTATTAGAGATGGAAAACTACTACTTGGCTGGCATGATGGCATTTTCCCAGAGTTCCAAACTATTTCAGAAATAGAGCATAAAATTAACTTATATGCCTTTCATAACAAAATAAATAAATAAAACTTAAATCCAACATTTACCTATACCATAACCATAATACCAGCTTCCTTAACTATAAATGTATCTGCTTTTGACAACTACAGATTCAAGTCTTCAAATGTTAATAATTTTAAAAATGTTTTTTTAAGTTTTATTTTTCATGTTTGTGAGAGAGACAGAGACAGAGCACAAGCAGGGGAGGGACAGAGAGAGAGGAAGACAAAATCTGAAGCAGGCTCCAGGCTCTGAGCTGTCAGCACAGAGCCTGACGCGGGGCTCGAACTCGCGAGCAGTGAGATCATGACCTGAGCTGAAGTCAGACGCCCAATCGACTGAGCCACCCAGGCGCCCCATATTAATAACTTTTAAATAATTATAGCAGATATTACTGTTTATATGCTGCAAACATACACTTAGGTTAAGCTTTTCTCAGAATCTTTCCTTAAGAATACAATTTGGTACCAGACCAAGAGAAAGAAGAAACTTAAATTCTAGTTCAAGATTCACTCAAAATCTATATGACCTCACATTCAGCACTCTTCCAGAACAATAGCATTTCTGTCTGTTGAAAAGAAAACTATCTCTAATCTCTGGTTCCTAGAATTATAAAGAAATGGGAACTGCTTTAATATTTGTGAAGCACTTGGAGTTCATAGGCAAAATGCTAAGTAGGCAAACACTGAATTATACATACTAGGTATTATTCATGATTCATGTTGTATGTCCTACAGAAAACTTCCCAAGATTTGAGAAATAGTATTTTGCCTATTTTGTTCCATCTAATTGCATTAGTAGGACATATACTTCAATGCAGGAACTTTCCTCAACACTAAAGACAGATTTTTAATCACAATTAACCAATCCTTAGAAGTATTTAGTACTGAAATCAAGGTCAGAGAAGGGGACACACTGACAAGGTAACAGTCATGAGAATGCTCCCTTGGTAGTCATACAATTTTTGTGCAATTTTGATTATTTCCTTATTATAAAACTAGATATGGATATTCAACATTATCAAACATCCTATGCATTTTACAAAAAATCTATAAATTCGGTTATAAAAAAATGTCTTTAGAAAATCAAAAGAATCTTCTGCTTTCCTACCCAGAGAAATAAAAGCAGTATTAAGTAAAAAAGGAACACTTGCCTATAAATCAGGAAATCTGGAGCTTTGGCCCTAATTTGCTAAACTTCATTCATTTGAAAAACATTTCTCAGTGCTTTCCTTGAGTCAGGGGCTATAGAAGGGAGTAGGATTAGACAGGAAAATAAAATCAAGGTTATCAAGGAGGTCATAGTTTAGCTAAGGAGGAGGAAAGTCAAATAGTTATACAATGCATGCATGCTTTAATATTGAAGTCTAAAAAGTGATCTTGACCCAAAATGGATGAAGCAACAATTTCTGTTGTGGGAAGGGGGATGGACTAAAACAATATAAGTGGCTTTAGTAAAAATTAACAATAATTGCAAATAATATCTATTAAACAATGCCTTTGTATCAAAAACTGAAAAAAAAAGTTTTGCATACATTATTTCATTTAAGATTTTTAGAGAATGGTTCAAGATGGTGGCAGAGAAAGATACTAAACTCACCTCCTCTCACAGATACAACAAATTTAAAACTATCTATAGAATATTTCCTCTGAAAAAGACCTGAAAACTGGATGAACGGAATCTCAACAATAAAAAGTAAATGAACAGGGATGCCTGGGTGGCTCAGTTGGTTAAGTGTCTGACTCTTGATTTTGGCTCAGGTCATGATCTCATGGTCGTAAGACAGAGCCGCCAGTCAGGCTGAACACTGAGCATGGAGCCTACTTGGGATTCTGTCTCTCTCCCTGTTCCTCTGCCCCTACAGCATCAAAACAGGTAAAAGAGTCAGAGACACACTCTCACCAAAACAAAACAAACAAACAAACAAACAAACAATATCCCAGGTGTAGCAATCCACAACCAGAAGGGATATAAAAAATATGAAACATTTCCCTGAGAAGCAACGGGTCAGTGTTCCATTTCAGGTACCCCAATCTCTAAATATGGCACAAAAGAGATGACCTCCCCGCAAAAAAAACAATTAGCTTTCAAAACCAATGGGGATTACATCCAGGAAAACCATAAAACTTTAAGGAATGGAGAACCAGCTCTTAAAGGGCTAATGCACAGACTCACTTACCCTGGGACCCAAAGCAAAAACACATTAGAAAAGCACCTAGACCATATGTGAAGGAGACCCACTTACAAACCTTCAAGAAAATGCTGGAGGGGCAGAAACTTGTTGGGACTCTGTCCAGGGACAGAGACACTCATAGGGGCCATTTTTTTTATCTCATTCTAATTTGCTAATATTAGCACTGGTGGGTATCATTTAGGAAATCCTTCCATGGAGGACATACCCTGCTGATGGACCACACACCATCACACCACAGCCACAGTCCTACCACAGCAGGTGGGCATGCACAGCTCACACATGGGAGGCCTCTTGGGTATCTGCCTCTGGTAGCCAGGGGCCATAGCACTACTGAGCCCATGAGACATCTCCTACACAGGCTACTCCTTCAAGACTTAGAAAAGTAACTAATTTGCATAATCTATAGAACAAACACAGAGAGTCACAAAATTAGGAGACACAGAAATAAGTTCCAAACAAAACAATAAAAAAAACCCTCAGAAAAAGATAGTAATGAAATAGAGATAGGCAGTCTAACTGATAAAGAGTAGAGTTCAAAGTAATGGTCATAAAGATGTTCACAGATCTCATGAGAAAAATGGATGAACACAGTGAGAACTCCAATAAAGAGACAGAATATATAAGAAAGAACCAAACAGAACTCATGGAGCTGAAGGATGCAGCAACTTAACTAAATAATACACTACAGGGTTTCAAAAGCAGACTGGATGAAGCAGAATGGATCAGTGAGCTAGAAGACAAAACAATGAAACTCACCTAGACAGAACAGCAAAAAGAAAAAAATTAAGTAAATATACCTAAAGTGACCTTTGGGACATGAGGCAAAATAATATTTGCATTACAGGGGTCTCAGTAGTCAGAGAGAGAGAGAAAAGGCCAGAAAACTTATTTGAAGAAATAATGGCAGAAAACTTCACTAATCTGGCAAAAGAAACAGACATCCAGATCCAGCAAGCCCAGAGAGTTCTAAATAAGATGAACCTAAGGAAATCCACTCCAAGACACTAATTGAAACAGTAACAGTTAAAAGATAAAAAGAGAATCTTAAAAGCAGGAAGAAAAAAAAACAACTTGTTACATTCAAGGGGAACTCAACAATGCTATCAGCAGATCTTCCAGCAGAAATGTTGCAGACCAGAAGGGAGTAGCAGGACATATTGAAAATACTAAAAGGAAAAACTTCCCACCAAGAATTCTCTACCCAAAAAATTAAAGTCAAGACTAAGAGTCTTCTCATATAAGCAAAAACTAAAGGAGTCCATCACCACTAACCCAGCCTTAAAAGAAATGTTAAAAGAATTTCTTTAAGCTGAAAAGAAACATCAATAATTAATAACAAGAAAAAATACAAAAGTAGAAATTTCATAAGAAAAGATAAAGACAGTGAATCAGTCACCTTTAAAGCAAGAATAAAGGTTAAAAGACAAAAAGTAATGAAATTAATTAAAAGTACAATAATTAGTTAAGGTAAACATAAAATAAAAAGACTTAAAATGTGACATTAAAATTATAAAATGTGGGATTGGGGGATAAAAAGGTTAAGTTTAAGAATGTGTTCAAAGTTAAATTCCTATCAACTGACCACTATATGCATTGGATGTTATATGCAAACTTCACAGTAATAACAAAGCAAAAATTGAATAAATACCCAAAAGAAAATGATAAATAAATCTAAACATAACACTAAAGAAAGCCACCAAACCAGAAGGGAAGAAAGAAAGAGAAGAAAGGAACAGAAAGAAACTACAGAAAACAGCCAGAAAACAATTACAAATGGCAATAAGAACGTACCTATCAACAAATACTTTAAAAGCAAATAAACCAAATTCTCCAATGAAAATACATAGAGTGGCTGAATGGATAAGAAAATATGTTTTATGCTGCCTACAAGAGACTCACATCAGAAGTAAGGACACATATCTACTGAAAGTGAAGGGATGGAAAAAGATATTCCATGCAAATGGAAACAAAAATAAAGCTGGTGTAGCTATACTCATATAAGACAAAATAGACTTTAAAATAAAGGCAATAATAAAGACAAGGAAGGGTATTACATAATTATAAAGGGGTATATCTAGGAAGAATATATAACATTTACACACACACACACACACACACACACACACACACACACACATATATATATATATATATATATATATATATATATATATACACCCAACATAGAAGAACCAAAATATATAAAGCAAATACTAATGGACCTAAAGATAGAAACTGATAGCAATACAATAATACTAGAGGACTTTAACATGCCACTTACATCATTGGATAGATCATCAAAACAGAAACTTTTGATGTCATTGGGGCACCTGAGTGCCTAAGTCGGTTAAGCATCTGACTCTTGGTTTCGGTTCAAGTCATGATCTCCTTGGTTCATGGAGTTGAGCCCAGTGTTGGACTCTATGCTGGCAGTATGGAGCCTCTCTGGAATTCGCTCTCTTTCTCCTTCTTTCTCTGGCCCTCCCCCACTCAAAATAAATAAATAAACTTAAAAAAAGAAGACATTGGCTGTAAACAGTACATTAGACCAGAAAAACTTAATAGACATATACAGAATATTCCATGCAAAAGAAACAAAATGAAAATTTTTCTCAAGCACACATGAAACATTCTCCTGGATAGATCACATGTTAGGCCACAAAAGAAGTTTCAATAAATTCACAAGGCCCGAAATCATCAAGCATATTTTCTGAACACAGTGATATGAAATTAGAAATCAATTGTAAGAAGAAAACCGGAAAAAAACACAAAAATGTGAAGAATAAACAACATGCTACTAAAAAACCAACAGGTCACCAAAGAAATCAAAGGAGGAAAAAAAAACTTGAGAGAAATACAAACAGAAACACCATATCTATGGAATGCAGCAAAAGTGGGTCTTAGAAAGAATAGCAATAAAGGCCTACCTCAAGAAACAGGAAAAATCTAAAATAATTAAAAAAAAAACCTGAAGCCCAAAGTTAGTAGAAGAAAAATGATAAAGATCAGAATGGAAATAAATGAAATAGGAACAAAATAGGCAATAGAAAAGATAAAATCACAGCTAGTTCTTTGAAAAGATAAAATTGACAAATCTCTAGCTAGACTCATACACACACAACACATTGGTGGACTCAAATAAATAAAATCAGAAATAAAAGAGAAGTTACAACTGATACCACAGAAATACAAAGTATCATAAGAAACTATAACAAAAAATTAAGCACCAAAAATTGGACAATCTAGAAGAAACAGATAAATCTCTAGAAACAATCTTCTAAGACTGAATCATGAAGAAATAGAAAATCTTAATGGACCATTTTCTATGTAGACAT
This sequence comes from Leopardus geoffroyi, assembly GCF_018350155.1. Lineage (NCBI taxonomy): Eukaryota > Metazoa > Chordata > Mammalia > Carnivora > Felidae > Leopardus > Leopardus geoffroyi. The sequence goes on along the minus strand of NC_059332.1, from coordinate 87,906,226 downwards.
TGAAACAGTAATCAAAAACCTCCCAACAAACAAAAGTCTAAGACCAGACACTTTCTCTGGTAAGTTATAACAAATATTCAAAGATTTAATATTATTCTTCTCAAACTTTAACAAAACAAAGCAAACCAAAAACAAAGACAAAGAGGAAGGAATGTTTCCAAACTCATTTTATGACACTAGCATTAATTACCCTGATATCAAACCAGATAATGACACCACCAAAAAAGAAAACTACAAGCCAATATCCTTGATGAATACAGATGCAAAAATCCTCAGCAAAATATTGTCACACCACACGCAAAAATACGTTAGAAGGATCATACATCATGATCGAGTGGGATTTACTCCAGGGATGCAAGGATGGTTCAACATCTGCAAATCATTCGACATGATACACCACACTAACAAAATGAAGAATTACAATCATATGATTGTTTTAATAGATGCAGAAAAAGCATTTGATAAAATTAAACACTTATTTATAATAAAAGCTCAACACAGTTGGTATACAGGGAATATACATATACTTCAAAATAATAAAGGCCATATATGACAAGCCTGTAGTTAACATCATCTTCAGTAGTGAAAAGCTGAAAACCTTTCCTCTAAGATCAGGAACAAGACAAGGATGACCAGTCTTCTACCTTCATTCAATATAGTATTGGAAATCCTAACCACAGCAATAAGACAAGAAAGAATGAATAAAAGGCATCCAAAATGGAAAGGAAGAACTAAAATTGTCACTATTTGCAGATGACATTATACAATATATAAAAAATCTTAAAGTATCTACAAAAACAAAACAAAACCTGCTAGCACTAGTAAACAAATTCAGTAAAGTGGCAGAATACAAAACCAATAAAAACAAGTAGTGTTTTTATACACTAATAATGAAATATCAGAAAAAGAAATTGATAAGTCAGTTCCATTTACAATTGCATCAAAAAAGAATAAAACACCTAAAAATAAATCTAACTAAGGATGTGAAATAACTATACACTGAAAACTGTAAGACATTTAAGGAAAAAAAAAATGAAGACACAAATAAATGGAAAAATATACAGTGTTCATGGATTAGAAGAATTAATATTGTTAAAATGTCCATGTTCCCCAAAGCAATCTAACAATTCAAGGCAATCCATATCAAAATTGTAATTTTTTTTTCCACAGCGCTAGAACCAATAATTCTAAAAGTTGTATAGAACCAAAATATCCCAAACAACTGAAGAAATCTCCTTGAGAAAGAAGTACAAAGCTGGAGGTAGCATGTTCCCTGATTTCAAACTATACTAAAAAGCTATAGCAATAAAACAGTATGTTTTTTTCACACAAGTAAGTGGAACAGAAATTGGAGCCCAGAAATAAACCCACATTATATGGTCACTATTTATGACAAAGAAGCCAAGAACATACAATTGGCAGTCTCTTCAGTAAAGGGCAGTCTCTTCAGTAAATGGGTAGGTAAACTGGACAGCCACATGCAAAAGAATGAAACTAGATCACTACCTTATACCATACACAAAAATTAACTCAAAATAGATTAAAGATTTGAATGTAAGACCTGATACCATAAAATTCCCAGAAGAAAACATAGGTGGTAATCTCTTTGACATATGTCTTAGTGACATATTTGTGGATCTGATGCTACAGGCAAAGGAAACAAAAGTAAAAATGAACTATTGACACTATATCAAACTAAAAAGCTTCTTTACAGAGAAGGAAACCATCATGAAAAATAAAAGACAACCCTACAAATCACAGAAGATTTTCATATCATATCATATCATATCATATCATATCATATCATATCATATCATACCACATCATGTCATATCAATCATATCTCATTAAGGGTTAATACCCAAAACATATAAAGAACTCATACAACCCAACAATAAAAGCAAACAATCCAATTTAAAAATGGGCAAAGATCTGAACAGACGTTTTTCCAAAGAAGATACACAGATGGTCGACAGACATATGAAAAGATATTCAGTATCACTAATTATTAGGGAAATACAAATCAAAACACAGTAAAATATCACCCCACATTTCTTACAATGGCTATTATCAAAAAGGCAAGAAATAAGTGTTTCAAAAAACGTGGAAAAAATTGAACCCTCATACACCATTGGTGGGAATGTAAATTGGTGCAGCCACTCTGGAAAGCACTATGTGTATTCCTCAAAACATTAAGACTAGATCTGCCATATGATCCATCAATTCCATTTCTGTGTATTTATCCAAAGAATACCAAATCACTGACTTGAAAAGATATATGCATCCCTATGTTCATTGCAACATTATTTACATTAGCCAAGATATAGAAAAAAGTGCCCATCAATGAATGAATGGATACAAAAGAGATAGTAAAAATATTCAATATATTATTCATCCATAAAAATAAAATTTTGCCATTTGTGACAGCATAGATGAACTTTGAGGGTATTATGCTAGGTGAGATTAGTCAAATGAAGAAAGACAAACACCATATGATTTCACTCATATGTAGAATCTAAAATAATAAAACAAACAAAACAATACAAAATCACATTCATAGATACAGAGAATAGATTGATGATTATCAGACAGGAAGGGCATTAGGGGTTGGCAAAATGAGTGAAGGGAATCCACTGTATGGTGATAGGTGTTAACTAGACTTTTGGTGGTGATCACTTTGTAGTGTATACAGATGTCAAATTATAATGATGTACACCTGAATCTTACATGTTATATAACAATTTTACCTCACTTTAGAAAAACTATTTTTCATATTAAAGGATAGCTACTATTATGTTCTCCATTTGACAAATGAGGAAATTGAGACTTAGAAACTTCAGGCTTAAAAATGTAAATCAAGCATTATAAAGTATGAATGAATGTATGTATATACTTGTGAATGATGGTTACATTCTCTCTGTCCTTCAGTTTCATTATCCAAAAATAAGATTAACTCAACAAACCCCACTAAACCATTAATTTAACAAACATTAATTGAGCACCTACTATACTGGGTGCTATGCTAAGAATTTCAGATATGTTGGTGAGCTAGACCTATACTGTCCAAAATAGTAGCCACTATACATGGTATTTAAATTTATTTTTAATTAATTATAATTAAAGAAAACTAAAAATTCAAGTCTTCAGTCACATTAACCACATTGTAGGCACTCAATAGCCACATGTGGTTCGCAGCTCCCATACCAAGTAATGCAAAATAGAACATTTCCCTTATCACAGAAATACTACTTGATAGCACTGAACCAGATAGCTGTTGCTATCTATCTTCCTGGAGCTTGAATTTTAGTATGGGAGACAGACTATTCAAAAATTATATTATAGTACTGGTACATGCCATGAGAAAAGCTAAAAGTGCATAGGGGACATCTAATCAAGAGACTTAACCTATTTTAGGGATTAGAGAAGGCTTCCCAGGAAAAGTGACATTTCACCTAAGATCAAGAGGATGAGAAAGTGTTAACCAGAGGAAAGGAGGGAAGAAGACTCCCGAACAAATGGAGGCACCTGTGTAAGCCCTAAGAAAGGAGGGATTTGAGAGGAACTGAGTGGCTGAGGCATAGGAATGGAGGGTAGGTAGGGGCGAGTGCCTAGTAAACTGAAGGGATCAGCATGGGCAGAAGCAGGTAGAACCATCCTAAAATCAATGAGAAGTAATTAAAAGGGTTAAGAGAAAAACAGCACGTCTGACTGGTGTTTTTAGAAATATCACTCTGCCTGTGTATTCAAGCAAGAAGTCAGCAAGGGTCATGGCTTACCCTGGCTCTACATTAATATGCTGAAAATCAATTTGAAACCAATTTTCTGGAGGCAATTCACCTGAAGAGACATTTGCCAAGCAGCCAATTCACCAAATTTACCATGTTTATCAATTAACTTCTGAAAGGATGTAATACCTTGTTTGAAAGTTGTGGAGTCAGCAACTGAAATGCCTAGACCCCCTTCACAGTGTTTGAAAAGATAATATTGTCGACTAGCTATCACAAAAGCACACTCTTAGACTTATAAGGAACTTCTTTGCCATTTAACCTGGCACAAAGTACCACATTAGGAGCACAAACCTTGGCCACAAGCAGTTAAATATCTGTCTTGGTGCCCTGGCCACTGAAGAGCCAGGATTAACCTTGAAGTTCTAGAACTGATTATTTTGGCTCGTCCAAAGACAAAAGAAGAGTTCTGCTGCATGGTTTAAGGACTTTGGTGGATTAGGAGCTCTAACTGAAATCCTGAGACTGTCAGGAATAGGAGAAAAGGATAGCAACAGCCTGCACCTGAGAACGGAAGGCCAGCGAGTACTGGTGGAGTTTGCTCAGCCTTCTGGTAAAAACTGCCCACTTCTACCGAAAGATAGAGAAGAGAAATGATGGTGGAGTTAATAAAATATTCTACCTCATAAAGGGTCACAGGGTGATTAATTCATTACAAGTTTCTATGACACGAGATAGTTTTCTTCTAGGGGAAAAAAAGCAGTATTAATATACAAGTCAGTAAATGAGCAGTTTAAGTTCACAGCACAGAGCTGAATGCAGATTGATGATTTTTCAAATAGCCTGTGGTAATGATTATGACTGCGAGTAATGAGGGGAAAAAATTGTATTTTTTGGATAAATTTTGTAAACTTTCTCAACCTGGAAATACAAGCATTAACTATCAAGATCACTTATATCTAGATAAAAATAAGAGAATATTTCCACAGACTTTCTGTTCATTTTTCAATACAAAAGTAGATTTTCCATGAAATTAATTTGAACTATATTTACAACAACCAACCAGAGTTAAAATGGAAAAAACAAAACCAAATTAAACCCCTGAGCCATTGCCTTTGTTTTCCAAGGAAAAGGAAACAAAAGTTCTTACAGATTTTAAATATATTTAAAAATTAATATTGGCAGTCTTTATTTATTTGATACTTTCAAGACTATAATTAAAGCTCAATAAATGCATAATAGACACAGGAAAAGACTAAAAGTGACATTCAGCCCATGAGATCTCTTTTAGATAGCAACAAAAAGAAAGAAAATGATGGAGGTCTAATTTTTCTTTCACTGATAGCCATATTCTGACCCCTTGAGAAACAGAACATTAGCATTTATAATTGTTTGGCGTGTATCTTACAGTTCAGCACTTCAAATTCACTCTTCCCTACAGATGAGAAAAAATGGTTAATAAGAAGTTAAATTAAGAGGGTCCACTGTTTGTTTTTCCCTGGCAAGTCACCATGGCCTTGACCATTTCTGCTTCTCTCAGTTCCCTGGAGCACCCTACACAACATTAGGCATATGGCAGGTACTTAAGGCAAAATGTATTGTCTCAACTATTGTGCCCTATAAGGTAGGGCTCCCAGCACCTATTATAGTGTTTCTTAGTAACGAGACCCAACACTTGCTCCTTCCTATATTGAGGCAAGTAAAATTTTGCCCATAGGTTTTAATGGCTCTAAAACCTAGAAAAAGCCAAATCTGTTATGAAATATATCAGATAATAATCTTCACCAATAGCTCTAAGTATCTTCCCTATATATAAACATTCCCTATCTTTCTATCAAGGTTTCTGCTAAGAATCTCTTAGCTTCACTGGATGTGTTTAAGCTACCATTTTAGAACCAAGATCAAGTAGTGATTGTCAAACATGAAAAACAGTAAAATAATATTTTAAAGAACATTGTACACTTTATTATGTAATCCAGTGCCAACATTGTGGGGGACACCTTCAGGAATCACATTGCATGGTGACTTTGATGTACTGGTATCCAAGGTCCTATTCAGGACCAGTACCAACCATTTATATAATTCAATTAATTTAACAAAATCAGTCAGGATTCAGAAAGGAATTAATTCACTAGGAACTTTAAGGTAAAACATATTTAGATCAAATGATGCAGGCTATCATAAGAATCTAAAAGAAAGTGCAAAGAATATTTAATGTAATATAGAATCAAAGAGGCAAGTACTCATTTTCTGTTGTCAAAGGCAAACTTGGATTGTTGCTCAGGATTACTGTAACAAGATTAGCAATGAGAATTGCAGAAGTAGTAAATTCATTGTGTGCCTTAGAACCAATCTAAATTCAGTGTGCCACCACCTGTAAACATGAGCAATAGATTTCTTTTTTTAAATGACCGGCAAAGTATCTAACAGGCTATCCTTGGGGAACTAACACTTTTTGAACTAATTAATCATCAGATGCCACTGCTGCTCCACTCCACTGAATATGAAAAAGCAGTTATTGGACAATAAAAAAAAATCTCTAGGAAAATAAAGTGTTGATACACCACTTTTGGAGGGCAGAGTATTCTGTAAACAACATTTCCAAGTCCTCCTCAAAATCTTCATTTTAAACAGCAGAAAAAAGACCATAAATATTCCTGTAAATGAATACATTTTAACATTGAAAACTAATTTAAACATTTTGATTTCCTTAGTACTTTAAAAGAAACATGGATCAAGCTAAATAATGAATACTAAGAACATTAAAAGGAAAAGGTATTTTGTAGTGGTTACAGCTCTAGACTAGACAGAACTTCAAAGGGGACTGACTTCTATTTTGGGCCTTACAATGAACAACATTCATGACTCTGGACAATTTACTTCAGCTCTGTTTTTCAGTCTCCCAAGATATGAAATGAGAAGGTTAGACTAGATGATCTTTAAGATCCCCTCCAGCCCTAACCTTCTATTAAATGTCAACATTTTCAGAACTACTTTTTCTTTCCCATCTGTACAGTTTTGTCAATATTTAGGCCACTATCTAAGAATTATGGTTTGGGTTTAGCATTTACAATCAATATAGGAATTTTCATTATTATTTAGCTAAGTATCTCTGAATACTGACACTTTTTATTGTCTCACATATTTTGATAACAAACAAAACAATCTTTATGAGACCAAGCAAGACTTAAGAAGGTGCTACTGACCAGAGACAAATGTCAAACTAAAGATACTTTGAATATATTATAAGCATCCTCTTCTTTGGACTTCAAAGCACGATACATTTTTCTTATTCACTATATTCCTACGGTTTTCTAGTTATCTTCAAAATACTAAGATAGATTCAACAAATGGAGGATGCACAAGAATTGTGTAATTTATTATATGAACCTGTGAAATAAGAACTCAAATTATTATTCAGTTGTTCACTACAGGAAACTACATAAGAATACAACACGGTGAATGCACTAGGTGCAAAACTCTGAAGACACTGGCCAACAGGGCAATTGGAAATAAAATCCATGTGCACAACAATCCCTCTGCCAACAAAGACCATGAATAAGGAGAACACAAAATGCAAGTCTACCCTAAACAGTACAAGTGCACTCAAGTAACATATGGTATACTTTCTTGGTACCAATAGAAATAACTAACATTCTTCCAGAATTCACCATAAATTTATAACAACTGTGATAAACACTTTAAGTAATATATTATAAAGGCTAGAAAGCTCTCATCTCCCACATTCCCTTGTATCTAGAATTCTAGATGCAATTGAGATATTAGCAATTAGATGGCATGACATGAATTCAGTACTTATTTAAGTTCAACAAGACTTAATGCATAAGACAACCACTTTTATCTGGGTCAGATCTAGTAGCTGTGGTGTGACTCAAGTCTACAGTTCTGGTGATAGAGTCTTGATTCCCCAGCCACCAATTTTAGTAAAGTTTTCAATTTCCTTGTCAGAATGATTCTGAAACATTATTCTGGAAGTCTCCCTTGAGGCCCAATCAAGCTCCCTATCCTCCCAGAATTCCAACATTTTGTAAGCACATAAGTCCTTATGTTTGATGTTTTTTTGCTTAAAATAGCTGAACTGGTTTCTATTGCCAGCAACTGAACCTTGACTAATATAGATTGTTATCATAAATAATTGTAGATGAAATATTCAAAGATGAATATCTGAGTTGGCTTAAAAGAAGTGAGAACCTGGCTGCCAAAAAGTGTTGAATATTGGTAGACCATGGTCTCAGTAGTAAAACAGATATTTCAGTTACCACCTATGGTCACCCGGAATGAAGTGCCTGTGGAAGGTACAACTTTAATGAAATAGCAGCAATTTCTGAAATAGAGTATGATAAGCATAATGATGCAAGGATGGTCGGGTAGGTTCGTTACCTGTAACTGCATTGGAGATGCAAAAGGAAAAAAAATGCAGGCTCTACCATAAAGTCTTTGTTTAAGCCATAGCAGAAAAAAGAAAGTTTGTCTTAAAAGATTGAATCCCTTATGTCTACTGTCACAGAGTTGATTAGCTAAATCAAAAAAAGAATCTGATCCTTTAGCTGATGAATTACAATAAAGTCTTATACTTCTTATGCGAAAATGGGAAATTTGTTTAGAAAAGAGTAGAACCATGAAATTTTGGTGACAATTGATTAACATGGTAATTAGGACCTTTCAGATATCTTTGAGTACACAGTCCCCCCGCCAAATCCTACCAAACCTATTGAGTCAACAGACACCTCCTACCCTGACTGATGAGGCTGATTCCACCTTACATAAAGAATTGGAAATGACCTCACTTCAGGCTACTTAACTTGTAAAGGGATACCAGTTATTCACATGTCATACCCTATTTTCTTCCAGATCTGAGTCAAATATCAGCCTGTCATTAGTTAGTCATCTGAAACCTAAAATCATTGGTGACCTACAATAACCTTGTAAATATGCTGGAAAAGTCTTGGTAATATATGGAAGAGAAAAGTCAAGACTTAGAAAAAGAAAAGTGTTGAAGTGAGTTTATTACAGGCAACTGCCTCCTATTTCTTCCAGTCCAAAGCACTCAGCCATCACAGAGATAATAACAACTGAATTGTTGAAGGAGCACCAATATCCTCAGAAAGCACTGTCATAACTGTCCTCTGAAGGCAGGGAGGAAGGAGCCATCTCATACTGCCACTGAAATGGGTTCCTTGATTTCAGTGGGCATGATAAGAGCTAAGGGTACCAGAGACTTAATTATAAAAGGCAAGGAGAATACTGTTGCCATAATGGGTATTAGGGCTAAAGGGACCTTTATAATGAACTTTGAGAATGATTAATTGACAATAGCGTCCTTATAACTAAATAAACAAATAGTCTTATTTGATCTATATAGTGAAAACCTCTAGGTCTGGTGAAAGAGGCTTGATTGACTAGAATTACCCTAATAGAAAAATCACAGCCTCTCACTTAGAAGGCAAGGTACTGATGTGGAAAAATGATATCACCTCTCAGTCTTCCTCAAAGTAACTGCAGTCATTTACCACAGTCTGTACATTGAGAAAGGAGAAATATTCAGATCTTTTCATGATTTGCGCCATGGACCTCTTATGGTAGCCATGTAATAAACTAAGTTTTGGCCCAAGACCACCTTTCATTCAGGTCAGCATGTCTGCAAACTCATTCTGTAGTTATTTTCCCTCTTCCTAGGTGTTACAGTAGAAATAGACATTCTTTTTTTAAAAAAAAAAATTTTTTTTCAACGTTTATTTATTTTGGGGACAGAGAGAGACACAGCATGAACGGGGGAGGGGCAGAGAGAGAGGGAGACACAGAATCGGAAACAGGCTCCAGGCTCTGAGCCATCAGCCCAGAGCCCGACGCGGGGCTCGAACTCACGGACCGCGAGATCGTGACCTGGCTGAAGTCGGACGCTTAACCGACTGCGCCACCCAGGCGCCCCAGAAATAGACATTCTTGAGAGCTGGCAAAATTCCAACAATTGTTCTCTAATTCATGGAATGAGAGCTGTTATGAGTCATGGTACGTGTGGTAACCACCTTGCAAGATGGTCCCCCAGTGACCTCTGCTTCCTGGTATTCACAGCCTTGTGTAACACCCTCCCACGCTGTATCAGGGTTAGTCTGTGTGACTAGTAGAATGGTTATAAAAGGGTAGGTTATAAAAGACATTGTGACTCTGACCTTTGTTCTTCTCTTATATCACATGTTCTGAAGGAGCCACCTGTCATATTATGAGGAAACCCAAACCTTATAGAGAGGCTCATGTGACAAGGAATTGAGTCATTTGAGTGAGCTATCATGGAAATGGACCTGCTGATTTCCTGATTTCAGGGCAGACCTTGAGCCAGAACCACCTACTTGAATTCCTAACCCAAGAAATGTGTTCTCAACTCTAGCTACACATCAAATCTATTACCTTTTAAAACTGCACATGACCCTGGCTCAGATTCCAAAGAATTTGATAAAAGATCTGAGGTAAGACTTGGCTGGCTATTTGTAATAAAAACAAAAGATGTTTTGGTTTATAACTATGATATTGAATCACTATTCCATACTGATTTATTTTTCACCTGGTTCCAATTTTTATAGTTTTTGTATCATTACTTTTTCAACTTATCTTAAATACAAGTGAGAATAAGGCAAGAAAATCAGTCATAAAGAAATCACTAAATCACTTTAATGTGCATGGGAAGTCCCTAGAATCATGTCTAGGATAACACAGAGAATTTCACTGTATTTTCTCTTTCTAGTTCCTCCTATCCTCCAACCACCTTTATTTGGGTGAAATCAGAGCAAAATTAAAGCTAAGGTATGACTTTAAAGGACAAAGATTACACAGGGGTAGCCTGAATGGCTAGTAGAGAGATGAAAACAAAGAATGGCAATTCTTTGCTCTGATTAGCAACTTTGGGCATAGGTTTGGAACTCAGGAGTCTCTCTGAACCTGCCAATCCTCTCTTCTCTGCCAGGCTATCATCATGCAAAGTTTCCCAACCACAAGAGTCAGCTACCACAAATTGCATCCTAGGCACAGCTATTCAGTCTCAAATTCCTATAATATATGATGGGCTCAATAAGGTGACATCTGGAAAACCAACATTTGGGACTGATCTACAGACATCCTACTGCAGATGTGGACACCAATAACTCCTAATCTAATCTAAAAGGGACTCACCCAAGTCCATCACCAGCTATTATATTTAATGGTATTAGGCAAACTCTAATCAGAAGTTTAGGCAAGAGACATGGAAAAGAACAAAGAGTTCCCCAATAACTGAGTATGATTAAAGGAAGGATTGCTTTCAGCAAGAGGCCTAAGAGTTTAGTTCTAAGTGTTTTTCCAACCTTTTCCCCACACAGTACTGCCTTTCTGACATGCTCAGTGCCTAATCCAACACACATCTTCAACAAAGCTGGGATTCCATTTTGGTAGACCTTCACTGGCTTGACAGTGAGGAGATAGAGTGCTAGAGACAGAGGAGATATTTTTTAAAAAATATATTGTTATTCACATGACTGAAAATCTGATATCTACTCCACTACTTTCCCCTTTGGGAAGGAAGAATGTATTAGGAAGGTTTTTCATATGCTCTCCCCTGAGAGGTTATCCAGCCTTCACTTAAATATCACCAGTAAGAGAGGTCTTAACAATTACCAATGTAATCCATTTTATGAACAACACTAGAAATTAATAAAGCTTCTCTTTGAGGCCAAATCATACTACCTAAATTTCCCACATACTGATCCAAGTTTTGTCCTCTGAATGACAGAAATCAAATCCTATTCTTCTATCTGCAAGATTTCAAATACTGAAAGACAACTATAATGTCCTATCTTTTCCAGACTAAACATCTCTAAATCCTTCAACTCTTCTTGCTAAGACATAATATTATATCCTCTTACCTTCCCATGTGTCCCTGAATATGCTTTGATTCAATGTTTCTCAAATGCTTATTTAGTAGCTTGTTTTCTAAAACAGAAAATCTAAGTCCCACCTACATGGATTAGAATCCAGTAATTCTGGGGTAAGGCTTGGAAATTTACATTAAAAAATTCCCAGTAGGGGTGCCTGGGTGGCTCAGTCGGTTAAGTGGCCGACTTGGGCTCAGGTCATGATCTCACAGTTCATGAGCTCGGGCCCACATCAAGCTTTGTGCTGACAACTCAGAGCCTGGAGCCTGCTTCGGATTCTGTGTCTCCCTCTCTCTCTCTGCCCCTCCCCTGCTTGCACTCTCTTTCTCAAAAATAATAAATAAACATTAAAAATGTTAAAAAAAATTCCCAGTAAATTTCAGTACAATCAATATTCTAGGTTATTAATATGATGCCCTGAACAAAACCATAACTATAGTTGAAAGAAGAAGTAATTATTATCTCCTTAAAGTCAAGTACTATACCCTACTGACAGAGTCTAAGATTGGATCATAAATATTAGTATTAACTATTTTCAAAATACTAGCAAATAGAATTTCTAGGAGGTATCTCTTATGTCATCTTATTATCTTCTTATGCCCATGCCACTGGACAGTTTTACCAAGGTACATAGCTGATAAGCAATCACTTTCATTTTTCTAGCCTCTCAGCTTAGACTAAAAATCTATTTTTAGATTTTTCAAATCAAGAAATTTTCTATGCCAGAAAAGCACATCTTCAAGTGCATTAGTCATGTGGGATCATAACAAAATACCATACTCTGGATATTTCTTAAGCAACAGAAATTTAATTTCTCACAGTTCTGGAGGTTGGAAGTCTAAGACCATACCAGCATAGTCAGATCCAAATAAGCATTCTCTTCTTGGCTTGCTAACAGCTGCTTTCTTGCTATATGTTCATATGTCCTTTCCTCTGAGTGCATGTGCAGAGAGAGAGAGAGAGCTAGGTCCCTGGAGTCTCTTCTTTTAAGAGCACTAAGTCTATCGTGAAGACCCCACTCTGATGATCTCATCTAAACCTAATTATCTTCCAAAGACCCCCCATCTCCAAATACTATCACATTGGGGCTTATGGCTTCAATGTATGAATTTTGAAGGGACACAATCCAGGCCATAACAACAAAGTAGAAACTTTCAAATAATTTGTTCTATCATGATTATATGCACACTCCAGTATGGGAAATAACAATGTTCATTCCGTTCCCACTTGCTAATCTTTTCCTTATATTTTTAAATTGAGGTTCAACTCACCAATATCAAGTAAACTTCCAGGATTAGCTCTGCCTCTGATCTACTCATGTATCCTCAATAAATACTTGAACTGATTTTAGGAATTCATATTTAATATAAGCTTTCCGGGGCGCCTGGGTGGCGCAGTCGGTTAAGTGTCCGACTTCAGCCAGGTCACGATCTCGCGGTCCGTGAGTTCGAGCCCCGCGTCAGGCTCTGGGCTGATGGCTCAGAGCCTGGAGCCTGTTTCCGATTCTGTGTCTCCCTCTCTCTCTGCCCCTCCCCCGTTCATACTCTGTCTCTCTCTGTCCCAAAAATAAATAAACGTTGAAAAAAAAAATTTTAATATAAGCTTTCCAAGGATAAAAAACAATTTCTCAAATTCTTTAGTAAATCTCCACAGTATTGAGTTTTGTAGTCTTTATATAGTAGATGACCAATGAATAAGAAATAATTCAATGGAAATTATTAATTTTTCCTACCGTGTCACTTTCAAACCTTCTCCTTTTTTCAAAAATATACATATACTTATTAAGGTATCAGGCACTGTTCTAGATACTGAAAAGAAGCAATTAATAAAATCTATATGCCCTCCTTTATAGAGTTAATGGCCTAGATGGGGATATATGTATTGAAAATAATAATCACAGAGATGAAATATACAATTAAAGTTGTGATAAACACCTTCAGGAAAAAGAACTAAATAAAATGAAAATAAAGTTGTGGCAGACATTGTGAAGGAAAAGTAGATTGACAGATTACAATGCGGGCCTGACTAGCACAAAATTCAGGGAGGACTTCTCTAAAAAAAGCCATGTTAGGAGAGATCTGAACGACGAGCAGATGACAGCCAAGCAAAAGGACAAATTCCAAGCAAAGGGAATAGGACAGAAAAAGATTCCAAAGCAGTAAGGAGCTTAGCCAGCCCCTTTGGGGTAAATGAAAAAAGAACATGTGGCTAAAATGGGAGAGAAAATAGATTATGATGAGCGTGGAGAGTTATACAGGGACCACTTACAGATCAGTTAGAGGGGGTTAGATGTATTCTAAATGTACTGCACAGACACTGAAGAGCTACCGCAGGGAGTGCTGCAGTTTTAGATCACTCAAAGCTACTACATGCAGAATATGTTGATGGGAGACAAGAGGAAATAGACAATCAAGTTTGCAAGCTTCCACAGAAGATAGTTTAGGGGAGAAAAGATATTTGCTTAGACTACAATAACAGTGGATATCTGAAAAAGCAGGCAGATTCGGGGTATATTTTGGAAATATATTCCAGAGGAATCAAAACGGAGGTGTAGAGGTTGACACACATTTGCTTTCATACAATGCTTACAAACAGTATGTGCTTTCTATAACTGCTAAGACTCACAAAGATATCTTTATGTCTAATTGCCCCTTTATCTTTTGTCTAAATGTTCATTTCAAGTAAAAGCTAGATTTGTTTAACTTTGTACAACAACCAGCACAGCGTGATAACCATATTACAGTCTCTTAAATTCACTTAATAAAATTGTATCTAACAAGATTCTGGGGTTCTTAGTGAGTCAATATTATAACTATTGAAGGAGAGTGTCACAAGGGACAGACTTTTAATTCAAAAGAACCTGACATTCTCTTTAAATGGCATTTTTCCCAAAAGTTAATATCAATTTTAAGGAATTAGAATGTGAACTCATAACATTAACCTCAAATACAAGCTTCTAGCAACCACCAATATCCCTAACTTTAGTGAAACTTATCTCTAAATTTGAAGTGAAACTATAACTGCACTTTAATGTTACAAATAAGATTTCTATGTGAAACATGCAGGACTTCCAAAATACATAGGATGCATAGAATGATGTTGCAAAATAAAACAGTTTAATAGTCAGATTCTTACTGCCTTTGAATATGGAAATATAAAACTCCTTGTTCCTAAGCTATATAGTCAGAAAAAAAAAATCAAATGAGTAAAAAATAGTGTTAAAGTCATATAACATCCTTTAACTTTAAAAATCATGCTAACTTTTCTCTCTCCTAGAATGTCAACTGAGAAAGAAACAAACTGAATTACATAGCTGCAGATATTCTTTTCAATGTTTTCCTTACTAGAAAAGGGATAGATATTTTTTGAAAAAAGAAAGTAAGGGGAAAAGCCTAGTCAAGAGGAAAGAGATTCCAAAAGGATTTATATATATATACAAAGATCATATCTTCTCTATCAACCCACTTTCCTATTTCAACCCTGATCATTTTCTTCATGGACAATAAGCACTAACCTAGTGTAAAATAGTGTAGGAAGAGTATGTGCATATGTGATGAATAAAATACAAGCTGCACCCATTTTGGGTGTTTTTATCATTAACTGCTGTTGCATAAACTGAACATACAATGGGCTGTGACACTGGATAAATCATTTGTTTCCACTTGTTATTGATGACATTTCATAACTCGTTTGGGGCTCTGCTTTGCCCCGTCACTCGTGAGTTATGAGGTCATCAATCATGACTGGGAATAAATGATTTATGTAAGTCACCCTATTGTATATTTTAGGTACAGTATACAATAAAACACACACTATTGATTTCTAATATTGTTGCATTACGTTTATCATGTGTGTTTGTGAGACTGTGATCTTGTGTCATCTGCTGCAACTGAGTATGAGATGCTAAAATAATTTATGAGAAAAGAAATGTACAAAAATGACTCAGAGAATTCCTATTTTTAATTAATATCTTGCTAAAGCAATTTTAAAGGCCTCCTGAATTAAAAATACTGTCTCAAGTAAGGGGAGTTGCAGTTAAGGACATGAAGTCAATATATAAGGTCATGATTAGGAAACAGAAAAGGACTAAAGAGACCTTTCAATAGAGGATATGCCACCCTGAATAACCTACGGAGATACTGAAGACAAATCTCCCACTGAGAAACACTGTACTGTGTATTACACTTGAAAGGATCAATGGCTTAGTAACAAGAATACCATGGAAATACAAAAAAAAACTTCTTCCAGCCATTTTTAGAGAGGAAAAAGGTAGAGTGGGGAACAAAAACCAAACTGCTCCCTTTCATTGATGAAAGCTTAGAACCTTTAACTATAATACAGGTTGAATTTGCAAAGAATCCACAAGCAAGTTTAATTAATATATTAATTGAAAATGAACATACAGTGATCAGGAAAATACTCTTACTTGAATGGAATTCTTTAAAAAGAATATAGCATCTTAAGGGATTGGAAAATTTTTCTTTTGCTTCCTTCCCATTTCATCCCCCAACTGACTTCTATTTTTTTTTCCTGATGAGCTTAAAACTATAAACATGATTTAAAAAAAAATAAAACTACAAGAAAATGCAAAGAAATTTGAGGGAGGCAATCAAAAACATATTGAAAATCAAACCTAGAATAAGAGCATCAAAAATCTAGGAACTTTCAGCTATTTGCAATTACAAGAGTAATTGCTATTTTAACATGTTTTGCTTGTTCCAAAGAAACTCTGGTTCGCAAGCTGAAATTCAAGGAGTTTAAATCACCGCGAAATCTTTTAGGAGCTGATCAAGACTAAATATACAATCAAAACAACCTATTATCTACATATTTTAGTTGATTAAAAAAATAAGGTACTACTCTGAGCAGTACTACACAGAAGTTGTTGACCAGCTGGGTTCAATTCCCAGTGATGATAAAAAAAATAAATAAATATTTAATCTGAAGTATGAAGAATTGAGGTCAGATATAAAAAAAAATTATTTTTCTTACAGGAAAGTATTAGATATTGACATTAGCTATTGAAAACAGTTGTAGAATTTTCTTTGGAAATTTTTAATAGTAATTTTACTTTTTAGAATGGATTAGGTTTGTCCTACTCTAATGGCCAAGGGTTGCATTATAAATTCAAATAACTTCTCACAATTCCTTTCACTGCTTAATCCTATGATGATATTAATTAATTAAGAGCACTGTTTTATAGAACAGCATAAGAGGATTGAGAATTTCAAAAGTGAGAGTTGGTAGCTTTTATTGACTAGTAAGGTGATATATGAGAAAGCAAGTCAGAAGTCCACAGTTTAGCTAAAAATTCTCAGTTTAAGTCCAGTATTATTAAGAAATATTTCATTTTTGAGGTTTTTCCCTAGATTTTTTTCTATTTGCCTTAATTAAGTATAAGATTTCTTAACCTACAGCATTGACTGGGCTTTAAGGGAGTTTAATACCTGAAATTGTATTAAAAAGTTACATATGATAAACACATATGATAAACACATATGTATATTTCTGGGGAAAGAGCTCATGACATTATTAAACTTTATTCAGAGTCCAGGTCTAGAAACAAAAAAAAATTAAAAATTTTAAAAATGATTACAAACCACTGATTCAAGAGGCTGTCATTCACAATCAAGTCTATTATCCATCTTTCCAAATTGTTTATAAAATTAATTCCATTTTTTAAAGTTATTCTTTTGTCCCACCCCACCCCCACCTTTTTTTCGCCTGCCCCCACCCCACTCCATCTCTCTGTCTCTTATGGCCTTGATTGGTTTTGGCAATTGGTCAGAATAAAGTACTTAAACTCAGTGGCTAATTTTTATATCTTTCAAGTGTCTTTGGATAAAAGTCTGATTGTAAATTCAAAGTATGAACTTAACTAAAAATCACTTTTTTTCTTGTATGCAGATATCAATTAGATGTGATCTGCCTTCTCCCCTACACATAATCAAAAGAGTAGCTGCTACTTAAATGTGGAGGAAACTCATATATGGAATCAAAACAGTCACTGAAGAAAAAAAAATTTCCTCTTCTAAAACTCAAGGGTAAACTTTGTAATGTTTTAATTTCAGATTTTATATTTTTAATGATAACAGTGCCATGAGCTATGGGAATATTATCATTTGATATAAGGAGACTACAAAGAGAGGCAGACAGTGTAATTAGGAAGCATCTTTGCAGATATGTATAGTAAGTGGTACATGATCAATTCAGGATATCTTTTGGAAGGAAGAAAGGAAGGGAAGAAGGAAATAAGAAAGAAAGAACAAAAGAGAAAGGAACAGGATATAAACCTGGCTTAATAAGTTTAGAGCCATTTTAATGAGCTTGTTCCCCAAGCATTAGAAATGCTGATGGAACCACAGCCTATACATTTGGTCCTTTACCAGGTTGGGTATGAGGAGACTGGGGACTTAACCCCAGCTCTGCTCCTGACTCACTGACTGACCTCAAGCCAGTTAACCCATCTGTTGTTTTTCAGAAGGTGATGACTTGAAGACTGTCTAGCAATTGCTGTGCATTAATGGGGTGACAGTCAGAGGAAGACGCCTGGGGCAGAAGAGCTTCAGTGTAAGGAAATCAGCCTTTACTGCTCTGCCCAATCATGTCAGCACCACTGCTCTTTCAAGGGGCTTCCCGCCATTGTTGCTCCCTGCTCCGGAACACCCCATGCTGCCAAAGCCACTGCAGGGGGTCACCTTTAACAGACAACCTCATTTTCAAATTTCCAGACCACTAAATCAAATGAACCAGTGCAAGAGTAATTTTTTTTAAGGTTGCCAGAGAGATGCATAGAAGAGTTGCCTATCTTGGGAAGAGAAAATTACAGCAGGAGTCTCGCTTTGTGATGATTGGAAAAGAAGGTAGATCAGAAAGCAGCTTCTTGAGTTTGGGAATTATTTAGATTTTAAATTGTGTTTTGCTCTACATCAAATTGGATTAGATTCCTTGAATCTTCTAAGACTTTGATCCAGCCCATTTCACATTTACAAATTAAAAGGCAGCTTCAGCAGTGAAAATCATATAAGATACAACAAGAAAGCTTTGAGGGGCATACAGGCAGATTTAGCCTAAAGGCCCATCCACTTGCGTAGTGTCTCATACCAACATGTTTGTCCTTTGAGAAAATACACTCAATTCCTATAATGCTAAACATTCTTCAATAGAGAGGCATGCATTCATAAAGCAGTTGTATATCTACAATCCTTTATACTGTTTCATGTTTCTGAATCCAATAGTAATTTAGTCTATTAGAATCAATACCCCTAATTCATAAAAGCAAATTGTCAGGGCACTAAAAGTGTTGTACAAATGCAGACCAGTTAAAATTTTAACCAAAGTTAAAATAAATGAGTGTCATATATTTGACACTTAACACGTCCATGACAACTAGGCTCACCCTAAACAATCATGCAGAAGTGAAAGCAGTGAGGAAAAAGAGAGGAAGAGGGTAAAACATTCAAATCTAAAAGTTTACAACGGTAAATATGAGTGTACAGGAATACTTAAAGAAAAATCACTGATCTCCCTATGCATGAGCAGGAAGTTTGAACCTAAATATCATCCATCCAAACTATAAAGGTTAGACCAGACATCCGTTAAGAAATAAAAGGATCATCAGCTAACCCCAAACAGAATCCTTCAGCATAGTACACTCCAGCAACTTCCCAATGCCACAATGTGTGCGTAAGGCTTCATCAACAGGGTTTGAAAAGCACTGCTATTCTCCAGATAGTGCTCACTACATGAACGCTAACATAAATCAAAAATACTGGCATGTGTTCCCTGTAGTCACTGCAGCTTAATCCGCTTACTCTAACCCTTCCCACCTTCACACAGGGTCATCTCTCCATGTAACCGACATATTCCCCTTTCAAAAATCTTTTTTTTCATGAAGGTTTATAAATGCCTTATTGATTTTCCACACAAGGCCAGTCAACTTCTGACTTCACAAAAGGAGTTGAATAAAGTGGCTGAACCCACTGCTGTTTCCCTACCTACATAAGTAAAGTACCACTACCTAGTTAATTTTAGTTCTACTAACTGACCTGGTTACAGGATAGCCATCATCAGCCCTGGGTCCCCAAAGACAAAGACCCTTCTGTGCTCTTGCCTGACTATAAAGTTGCAAAACCAGTGGTCAAATAATTGCTTAGCCTGCTTGATACTTCACCACCCCCTTACCCCATCTGAGTCCTATATACTGCCAAAAAAAAAAAAAAAAAAAAATCTAGATGCAGCTTCTGAAAACTTTCTTTTGATATGTGATCACCTTGTCAACAAATCAGTCAAAAAAGACTGTGTCATGTATCTTCTGCATTTAAACATTAATATTAAGGTTATAAACTTTAAGATGTTTTTGTCTCTGACTTCACTGATAATTTTCCACAATTTTTAAGAAAATATTTATTTTCTTATCTTTATTATAGATTACTTTTTATTATTTTATCATAGGTTATTAAGATTTCAGCCATTTCATAGTTTTAAATCTTATTTTATTTACATTCTTTTAAAAAAATTTTTTAATGTTTATTTTTGAGAGAGACAGAGACAGAGAGAGACAGAATGCAAGCAGAGGAGGGGTAAAGAGAAAGGGAGACACAGAATCTGAAGCAGGCTGCAGGTTCCCAACTGTCAGCACAGAGCCAAACACAGGGGTTGAACTCACAAACCACGAAATCATGACCTGACTGAAGTTGCATGTTCAACCAACTAAGCTACCTACTTGCCCCTTTATTTATTTATTTATTTATTTATTTATATTATTTCATTCACAATTTCTTCTTAGTTTCCATTTTCTTTTTTTAAACAAAATTAAGAATTTTCAAAAATGATCTGGCATTGAATTGTTCCTGCTTTAGCAACTGAACTACAGTATAGGCAAAACTAATACACACATTATATATATATATATAGTGGAAAGTAGTAAATAGGCCTATACAGTTGCAAAGTTTCCACATTTTAAAGTAATACAATGTTAATGCTAATTATACTGAGAAGTTAATGATATATATTGTAATCCCTAGAGTAACCATTAAATATATATTAATTCCAAATACTCTAAAAACATTTCTATGGTCCAAGTAAGACAGCAAAGTAAAAACAGAGGAATAAAAAACAGGAGGAAAAAGAGAAAACAATTTTTTTAAATGTGACTTAAATCCAACCACATCAATAATTACATTAAATGTAAGTAGATTAATAATTCCATTTAAAAATCAAAGATTGTCACAATGGATTTTTTAAAAGCAGGACCCAAGTCTATGCTGTATATATGAGATGAATTTTATTTTTTTTTTTTAATTTTTTTTTTTCAACGTTTATTTATTTTTGGGACAGAGAGAGACACAGCATGAACGGGGGAGGGGCAGAGAGAGAGGGAGACACAGAATCGGAAACAGGCTCCAGGCTCCGAGCCATCAGCCCAGAGCCTGACGCGGGGCTCGAACTCCCGGACCGCGAGATCGTGACCTGGCTGAAGTCGGACGCTTAACCGACTGCGCCACCCAGGCGCCCCTATATGAGATGAATTTTAAATACTAAGACACAAATAATTTAAAATTAAGTGGATCGGGGTGGGGGGGTAGTGCCTGGCTGGCTCAGTGGATTAAGCGTCTGACTTTTTTGATATTGGCTCAGGTTATGATCTCACAGTTTGTAAATTCAAGCCCTAGGTTGACTGGCCACACTAACAGTGTGGATCCTGTTTGGGATTCTCTCTCTCCCTCTCTCTTTGCCCCTCCCCTAATTGCACACACTCTCTCTCAAAAAAAATAAATAAACTTAAAAAATGTATAAAAAATTAAATTAAATTAGATGGGAAAAGATATACCATTTAAATAGTAAATACAAAGCTGGAGTGGCTATCATAGCAGCTTTATTTATAATAAACTAAAATTAAAAAGCCTACATTCTAATAAAAGGAAAGTGGATAAACAAACCACAATTCAACTGTGCAATGAAATACTAGTTGGCAATTAACAGGACCTAACTGCTGATACACCCAAGTATGGATATATCTCAAAAACATACTAAGTGAAAAAGTTTCGCTCAAAACAACCTACTGTATGAATTACATTTTTATTCCATTCTAAAACAGGTAAAATTAATCTGTAATGGAAAATATCAGAATGGTAGCTGTTTCTAAGTGGGCTGGGCAGGGATTGACAGAGAAGGGGCATGAAGGAATTTTCTGGGGTCATGGTAGTGTTTCACAGGATGATCCTGGGGATGCTTATACAGGTACATGTAATTATCAAAAACTCAATGAAACTACACTTAAGAATTCTGTATTTCATTGTATGTAAATTTTACACCAAAAGAAGAAAATGTAAATAGAACACAAATTAATGATATGCATGCTAGGTGTTAGGGGAAATTGTACTGATGTCTGCACTTTCATTTGAAATGCATCAAAAATAATAGATGAATCAAAGAATGTAGGAACAACTAAATGAATAGATCTGGGACAAAGCAATATACTAAAATGTTAATAGAAGCATCTAAGTGGTAGTTACATGGTGATCACTGAGAGATTCTTTCAACTTTTCTGTAAGTTTAAAATTTTTCTAAACAAAAGTTGAAAAATTACATATTAAAACAAAAATATAAAGAGGGAAGATGAAGAGGGGTACACAGAGGGCTAAATTGTATCTGCTTTGTTCTTGAAAACACAAAATGGTCTGAAGCAAATAGAGCAAAACATTATGATTTTAAAGACCCTAGTATTCATGGGTATTAGTTGTATTATTCTCTTTTCTCTCTTTTATTCATATTTTTCTTCATGCTTCAAATGTTTCATAATTTCATTTTTTATAAACTATAAATGGAATGACTGTAATACATTAGAGTATGAAGGGCAATGGACTGAATCCTGGGACCTGGCATTTTAGCACTCACCCAATCATTAAGGGCTATGAACCTGGTATAAAGTGACAAAAATCTCCCTGACCTTAGTTTCTTCATTTGTAAAATAAGAGAATTAAACTGAGTTGATATATTAGAGATTAATTTCATCTCGACAATTCTATAAACCTAAAATAAGCAAAAATAAACAAAAGTGTATTTTTACGAATTGCTTCCTGTGAAATGTTATACATGAGCCCAAATACTCAGAGTTAATCATACAAGTAGTCAGAGAATAATTTTGTGCATAATGGAATCATAATCTTTACATTTTTACTCAGCCTACTAAATGCAATAAAGTAACATATAAGTAGGGGGTTAATCATTACTGAAGAGCCCAAAGCCCAGAAAGAAAGAGAAGAAAAGTTTAGTTTTTAAGACATAATTTCTACTATTTATTCTTCTCATAACTTGGGGTCTTGGGAATTCCATTTTAAGCCTCACTTTTTTAATCCTTACATTATGGGGATTACAGTCAATGACCTTTAAGAACACTGCCAGCTCTAAGATTCTACAATTAGAATTCTATTTGGGTTAAATACCTGTGAGTATACATTACTAAACGTTTATTTATCCTCTCATAACCACTAGTACTCTACCTTTTTTTTCAAAGCCACTCAAGAGTACTGTCATTATCAATCCCCACCAAACAGCTACCCAAAATTGGTGTTGTTAGTGAATTATATGCAGTGGACAAATTAATCTTGTAAAACTATTGGGATTAAAATTTTCAATGCAGCATTTAGGGATATAAAAATAGGGTACTTCTGAAAATCAAACAGCATGTTGCCATGTTACCAACTAGTACCATCTTTTGGGTCTGCCATCATGTTCCATATGTACACAGGAAGGAAAATTAGAAGCAAAAATGAGAACTTGACGTATTTAAGGTCGATACTTAGCTGCTACTTGGTAGTTCCCAATCCCTTTAAGGAAATTACTTGACTGAGCTTGAAACACTGTTTTTGGTTATCGAGTTAGACATTTAAGACGTGTCTTTCTGGCCACAAAATGAAACTTCTATCATCTTTTTCCAAAACAAACAAGCAAACAAACAAAAAGAGTAGGACCAGGGAAGGAGGAGATTTTTATCCTTTAAATTCATGTACTCTTTATCGCTTCTTGGCCTTTTGGTCAAGTATAAATTCACGTACATCTTTAACTCTTACCAATGCAACTTATCCATTATATCTTTACAACTATAATTCTTTATGAAAGAAGAGGATTTCTAAAATGTAATAATTATTGCTACTTCTCAAAAAAAAGTGTCCCTCTTTAAACAATGCTATAATTTCTTTTCTGTGAACATTCTAATTTTTTTTAATTTAATGTTTATTTATTTTTGAGAGAGAAAGAGACAGAGAGTGAGTGGGAGGGACAGAGAGAGAGGGAGTCACAGAATCCGAAGCAGGCTCCAGGCTCTGAGCGGTCAGCACGGATCCCAAGGTGGGGCTTGAACCCGTGAACCTTGAAATCATGACCTGAGCTGAAGTCGGATGCTTAACTGACTGAGCCACCCAGGCACCCCCATATGAACATTTTATTTTGAATAAAAAGTTTCTAAATCCCATTCAACAGGGCAACACATCTTACCTGAAGATAAGTTTTTCAAAGTTTCTAATATAATCTCATTTCTCAAAAATTGAAATGTTTGCCCATGGAGAAATTTATGTTTCTGGAAATACAATGCCATATTGAGACTTCTGCTTTTTAAATAGATTAAGAACAATTTCTTTTTCCTCTTTGACTCTTTGCTATTTTCTTAGCCACTTTATCTTTTTCTTTTTATTTCACATATAATTTTTCTCCTTTCTTATACCTAACTTATGTTAATTGTTTCCCAGTGTCCTAATACGGTTAACATTTAAGTCCTCCCCAGTGGAGTCTAGTGGAGGAATGCATTCCATTGTGCAAAAAAAGCTTTTGCCAAAGAAGCTAAAGAAAAAACAAAAAGATCTGAAGAAACAAATCTATTTTTCCGTCATTACGTGCCTGAAAGGAACCTGCCACCTAGAAGAAAATCTGTTTAGTTTTACAGTATAACTAATTATGCATGAGTTTAGACCAGAATCCCTAATGTTCAAAGAAACCATATTATGCCGTAGAGTAGAGCCATCTTTCATTTTTAAGAATTGATATAGGCTTCTGGTAGCTGTAGAGTACATTTGTCCATCATACTCATAACAGTTTTTTGTAAGCTACGAAACCAAAGGCCAATGAAGAATTAATAATGGCTACATCCAATAGATATTAGCAACTACAGGGGAGGCTTCGGGTTTTTGCTTAATATTCTGCATGCCCATCTCTAGTTAGTCTAAATGCATTTCAAAAAAAAAAATCGGGATGCACCTCCATACCATTGTTTTTAAGCCCCAAGAAAGACATAAATTTAACAATAAACATTAACTAAAATGGTCCAGGGGGGAAAATATAATTTTTATTTGTTTGTTTGTTTGTTTGTTTCTCAAGGGGCAGGCAGAACCAAATTAGTTGGCTCTCCCAGAATCAGTATGTAAAAGTGTGAAAAAGAATGTCAGTATTTCTGTGGCTTATATTTCTTTGAGAGGGAGGAAAGGGGACATATTTTCTGTGTTTTACATACAGCTTTAAGCTCTAGATGGTCGTGGGATGGGATTTGGAAAGGGAGGGTGGGGGAAATGCAGAGCCGCATGAAGACTTTTATTCTAGGAGTATTCTAAAGGTCAAGAGATTTCTGGATTGCCCCCCCCAAAAAATACATAAAACTATATTTCTGGATTATCCAGAAGATAGATGAAACTACTGCCCATCTCCTATCCCCTTTATTACTGACATATCCACTTTATTTTTTTTAAGGTTTATTTATTTTGAGAGAGAGAGAGACAGAGCCCATGCACATGAGCAGAGAAGGGGCAGAGAGAGAGGGAGATAGAGAATCCCAAGGCTGGGCTTGATCTCACAAATCTTCAGATCATCACCTGAGCCAAAATCAAGAGTCAGACCTTTAACCAACTGAACCACCCAGGCGCCCAGACATACCCACTTTAAAGAAAGAAATTCTGTTTTCCTTAGGATGGGAGTGTGCAGGAGACAAGTTCTATTACCCCACACAGAGCTCTTCTAAACCTCTCTAAACTCAAGTCAATAGTAATAAAAATAATTTCTTTATTCCATTACTTTGGACCAAAAAAGACAGAAGAATAAAAGAGAAAAAATGTCGGGGGATGCTTAATGTGGCTGCAGGGCCTATGTATATAAGTGAGGCAAGAAAGGAAGACTGCTAATCAAATAGTTAGACTTGGGAATCACTGTTCTGGGTGAAGTTGCCAGATCCCTTCCATGTTTGTAAAGACACTCAGTTAAATACCAATTGTGTTGATAAGTTGTGTCGCCTATTATCTAAAAACAGTTACTAGGGGCTCTTATGGACTCAGTCCCTTGGTTAAGCATCCAAGTTCAGCTCAGGTCATGATCTCATGGCTTGTGAGTTCGAGCCCCACAACAGGCTCTGTGCTGTCAGCTCAGAGCTTGGAGCCTGCTTCTAATTCTGTGTCTCAGTCTCTCTCTGCCCCTCCCCCGCTTGATCGTGCGCTCTCTCTCTCTCTCTCTCTCTCTCTCAAAAACAAACATTGAAAAATAAAAAAAAACAGTTTTAATAAATAGGTATTCTTTCTACCTTACCATGAAGCTAGAATCCACTAGTTTTGGGGGGTTTTTTTCATTCTTTCATCGTAATATTGGGTTCATAATCCTTTTGCTAGACATTGTTCTCCTCCCTCCAACTATTTTCACAACCAGTTCCAAAAGAGAAACAAATAAATCACGTGAAGGGAAATAACTATAGATTTGGAAAAACAAACATGATAATTCCTAGGGACACACAGAATCAAAAAGATCATTTGAAATGCTATATCTCTATATTTGAAAGTGAAACTGTGCTGAATACTATTAATAACAAGTTAAATAAAACACAATAGGGGCATTTACAGTCCAATTAGATCATTAATGAAAAAGTAAACTATTTCTTTCATGCCATAAAATGCTATTTTCCATATAGAATATGTATCTTCCTGGTATATAATTATTGCTTCTAAACAATTTCTTTTCTGAAACATGCTATTAACAGTGACTGACAATAGCGACTGTGTGTAAAAATACTACAGACACAGGTTAGTATGTTAAAGAAAAGACTAAACATATTGTAAAAGATAAGGAACCCACAATGGAAGAATTAAGCAATCAAAATGCATTTATAAACACTTCTTTCTCTTTTTCCTCCATATGGGCAAATAGAATATGACTAAATATGAAATTCAATTTTCACTGTCTTCCTAGTCACAGGCCAACTGATCCCTGGGTCATGTGGCTTTGCTCCCAACTGGAAACAGAGAATAAAAGCACTTTTCAGACTCTTTTCAGGAGGTACAGTCTTGAAGCCACCACTACTTGACACAAATTAAAAGCTGGATTCATAGAATTGTCATTTGTACAGAGATGTCTAAATTTTATGAAGTCCCTGTATTTCTTTAGCCTCTGTGATATCTGACCCTGGATTAGGTTAGACGACCAGACAAAATCTAAACCTTCTTCTACTGACCACCTGCAAGACTTTCCATTGCCCACCTATAACTAATCTGTCAATGTCGATTGTCAAGGAAAGATTGCAAGTTTGATGAGGGCAGGGTCTACATCTCTAACATTACCATTCCCCATCTGTTTTGGTTCCAGATAACACATAAGAGACACTCAAAAAGGACTACTGAAAAAAATGAACAAACCTAGATTAGCTTTCACAGACCTCCTTTACCAAGATGCTACATGACAAAAAACTAGTTCTCATTACACTGGTGTGTGTGTTGATCATAGGTTACAGTTAAGAAACAGATTTCCCGGGGCGCCTGGGTGGCGCAGTCGGTTAAGCGTCCGACTTCAGCCAGGTCACGATCTCGCGGTCCGTGAGTTCGAGCCCCGTGTCGGGCTCTGGGCTGATGGCTCAGAGCCTGGAGCCTGTGTCCGATTCTGTGTCTCCCTCTCTCTCTGCCCCTCCCCCGTTCATGCTGTGTCTCTCTCTGTCCCCAAAATAAATAAACGTTGAAAAAAAAAATTAAAAAAAAAAAAAAAAACAGATTTCCCTGAATTACACAATGCTCTATGAAAACCCAGGAGTTAAATTTCCCATGAGCCTGTGTACCTGGAATAGTTGCACATCTCCTGAAGAATCAGTTTATTCTCTTGATGATGATTCTACGCATCTTGGAATTATCTCCATCTTTGTGTTGGTTGTTAGAGAGCTGAGGACTAAACATGTGGCTCACTTGTGACCAATACATAGGGCTTCAGAGTGGGCATTTGGTTCCATAGTCACACTTCATGCTCTGCCCTTCCTTTCTCTGGCTTTACCTTGGCTTCATTTCCCTCACTTTGTTTTAAATTTATGTTATGTATCTTTGTAAGCCACCTTAATTTCTTTTTGAATCAAGGTGGAATGTAAATAAATTGATTTTTTTCCTTTCATGTAGAAGTTATTAACTTTGCTGAAGAAAAGAAGAGGCAAAGAAAGACATAATATAGACTTTGGCAATATATGGCTGATTTTAAAAGACCTTGGGGATATCTCGGGAAGAGAAGATACTATTTCTATCCCACATTGTATAGTTTTAGTTTTATGTACATCACAAGGCAATTGCACAACGTCAACCCTTTTTATTATGTTACATCAAGAATGTTAATACTTACCACGTATTTAAAAATAAAAACAAAAGAATGTAACTGGACCAGAAGCAGCTTAGCTTTTACTTATGGTCAGAACATTAGGAACAGGGAAAATTAATGAAACTATAAAAATATATGGAAAACATTGATATCAAGTAAACAGAATGGCCTCTTACTATTTAATTATGTTTAAAGACATGGGGTCCCTCCTATTCCCATGCTCCTTTCTTTCACAGAGCAAATTTTCAATTTCTCATAAGAGGTAGATTTTCAGGAGACAGAGAAATAGACCAATGCTAGATAAGAGCAAAAAACTCACAATTTTTCTAAGAACTCATACTTGAGTTAAATAGTTTATTCAGAAATGCAGTCACATTGTATCATAGTCTGACAAAATTATGATAATAGTTAATCTGAATATAGAATGTCCCTATGCTGCTATTGCTAACCCTTCATCTACCTAGCAAGTACATTTAACTAAAAGGAAGAAACAATGACAAAGGAACACACACACACACACACACACACACACACACACACACACACACTTACATATCATCATCTGCCCCCAAATAGCAAAGGCATCTCTGCCACAAGAACCTTGCCCATCTCTGCTCCAGGTTCAGGTAGAGAACTACTGTCAGTCTATTTTAGAACTCCCATTTAAATTCTGTATGTCTTTATAAATGCAGTTATCATTACCATTGTTGCCTTATCACTCTCTATGATTGCTGTCTTTCAGTCAAGTACAAAGGCAGCCTGAATATAAATGTTTTGTCATAAAACTGCTATTCAAATAATAAAAAAGGGTTATAATAGTACTAAAAATAATTTACCCCCAAGGCTGCTGCATAGACTGGCAGTGTGCAGATTTGAGGGGCACAAAACACCTCCAGCCATACTCTCACTATCCTCTCAACTCTTCCACTGCATCTGAACCCATATTTGCATGATTTTAAAAATAATTTAGATGTCATTACATGACTAGGATATCTAGAAAATTTTTAGCATTAGATTAAAAAAGATACAAGTTATTTTTATCACTATTATCATTACTGTACTTAAGAAACATGGGATAAATTAGAGTGAGTGTTTATATCTTTCAAAGGGAAGTTATTTTTTAGTTCATTAGTTTGGGGCAAATGGATAAACACGTAGTGCATATATGTGTACGCACATATAAGGTACACACATATATAGATACACATGTGTCATACACATGCATACAAATTATACACACATATCACATGTACACACATATCATATACACATATAGCATATACATAGCATGCATACGTATATGTCATGTGTACATGCATACATATAAACACATATATCCTATATATCATATGTACACACTCACATATAAAATCTTTACTCTGAAAATGCTTTTGTTGGTATCAGGACTAGCTGTGCACTGCCACCCAGGGGCTGTCTACAACATTTTAACACTGCTATCTTGCCAAGAGGCATTCAAAGTCATTACCGAATGCATCCTGGACAGTCCTTCATGGTAGCTGTTAGCATTCCCATTGCATATTCCGGTAGCTTTGGTGTCATTTCCCATAGCATGAATGCACATTGCAGAGAAAGGCAGAGAAAAAGAAGGGAGAAAAGAATGCCAAACAAGCAAAGGACCACCTAGAAGGAAACAAACAAATTATACTGACAAGGCTGACAAGGGGGAATAAGAAAGAGAGAAAGAGGGGAAGGAGGAGGTTTATGGGCTTCATGCCCACTGCTCTGGGTAAATATCCCTCTTTGCAACAATAAAGACAAATAAAGTACAAAGAAGGGATAAAGCAGAAGATTACAGACCTGGCCGGTGTTTGATAAATGGCACTCTACTTCACTCTGCTTATTGTGTACTTCATACCTCACTCCTGAATATGGAAGAGAATTTTATTAAAGATTTAGCCACGGTGGTGGTGGTGACTGGCTCACAGTAATTTTCCTACAAAGTAGTTTAATCTATCACAGGGCAGACAGTGCACCTTCTTACCATGTATCATATCTGTCTATTGAGTAAGTGCTATCCAAATCCAATTTCTTTTCATTTTTGGAACCTGTGATGCATATTCAAGATACACTTTCGTTTTGTCTTTGTCCTAAATTGGGTGCTGTATGAGATGGGGACGGGAGGAGTACTAATAAAAAGAAAATCTGCACTCTAAGGTTTCTATATCATTCTGGTCATTTTTTGTATTTTACAAAAATAAATTGCATAATTTCAATGGCATATAATATTGGTCACATGTGGAGTCACCAGGACCTTTCATATTTATGGATATGAATATGAAGCATTGCACCACTGATTATGGAATGAACTTAGAAAATCATTACAGTCAAGTTCCGGTTTGAGCTTTGTGAAGCACACAGGGGTTGTTCCATTCGATAATGAGATGACTCGTGCAATAATAGGGAAACTGTTTCGACCAAAATCATTCAGCAGTTCATTACGTGGTAAAATGTAAATCCAGAAGTGTCATAAGCAAGGTACTTTCAGAGTGCTCTGTTATGGAATCACAGAAATTAGAAAAGCCCCGTGAGGTCACTCACTTCATCTGGTCCTGGTATCAAAGTGCTCTGAGCAAAATATTTTCAAATATAGAGTCCATGCTCCCATCATGATATTCTATTATTTCTCCTTTCATTGCATTACTTTATTTCACTATGATGAATTGTTCTCAACCTGACAATTGTTTCCTTTAAATGCTATTGGTCTTTTTGTAACAAATAAAAGTAATTCTGCTCTTACTCAGTTACAACAAATCCTTCACACTACTGTTAAACCTTGTTATTAGACTCTCTTTAAAATTGACCTTAAATATGTATTTTTTTAATTATAAGGTTAATTAGCATGTATTTTAGCCAGAAAAATTTACATTTAGAATCACAAATTATTATTGTCTTATAGTCCCTTGGAGGACCCAGAAACCCCACAGTCAATTCCCATCTACCAGTAATTTAAAAGTTACATCTTGTCAATTTCCAGCTGTTTCTACCCTCAGCAACTTGGACCCTTTCTTATTAGGTCCCAAAATCAAATATAAAATTTTAAAAATACTAAAAGTAGCTCTTTATTAGGGAAACTTTGAGCCCCATCCACCTTGTCCAAGTCCTTCAATTTAAAGATGAGAAAATAATTGAATCCCAGAAATTAATTTGTCTATATGGTCAAATAACTGACTTATAATTAGAGGAAAACAGATTTTAAATCTAAAAGACCTAGTTTCAGATCCTTCCTCTGTAGTTAACTAGTCCTGTGACCTTTGGTGGACCATTAACTTTCTGAGCTTCAGTTACTTCTCTGTTAAATGGAAATAGCAATACCAAACCCATGAGTTTGTCATAGGAATCCAGAGAAAATATTTAAAACACTATTATCACAATGCCTGGCACACAGTGCTCAGTAAATTATATCAGTTAGTCACAAAACTCAACCTAGAAACCACTGTTCAAGGGAATTTATTTAGCCACATAAATTCATGCTATCTATCATCTCCATTTCACCTATATACAGTTGACCTTTGAACAACATGGGGGTTAGGGGCACCCACACTCCATACAGTTGAAAATGCATGTACGACTTTTGACTCCCTAAAAATTAAACTACTAATAGCCTCCTGTTGACCAGAAGCCTTACTTATAACATAAAGAGCTGATTAATACATATATTGTATGTTACATGAATTATATACTGTATTCTTATAATAAAGTAAGCTAGAGAAAAGAAAATGTTATTACAAAAATCATAAGAAAGAGAAAATATATTTATAGTACTATACTGTGTTTGTGGGAAAAAATACACATATAAATGGACCCACGCAGTTCTAACCTGTGTTTTTGAAGGGTCAATTGTATTATAAATCAGAGCTCATGATAAAGACAAAATTAAGCATGCATCTAAAACTATATACAAGGTATTCACTTATCAAGCCAATAAAAATTTATTACAGCTAAAGATGTTTTTAAAAGTCTAATTATAGAAAATAGAACCATTTGGATATTGTCCTGAGTTTGGGGGAAATAGGAAGATAATAATCAGTAACATTGGAAATAACTTGATTTTTCACTACTTTCCTAAAACATATTGACAATAAAATGTTTGTGTAAACACTTTTTAACATTAATACTATTAATACTATTTATGTATGTTGCTATTTTGAAATGAAATGCATTTTGGCGTGGGGGGTGGGGATGGTGTGCTTGGGTGGCTCGGTCAGTTTAGCAGCTGACTCTTAATTTTGGCTCAGGTAGTGATACCACAGTTCCTGAGTCCGCATTGGGCTCTGTGCTGACAGCACGAAGCCTGCTTGGGATTCTGTCCCCCTCTCTCTCTGCCCCTTCCCTGCTCAGGCTTGCTCTCTCTCTCTCTCTCTCTCTCTCTCTCTCAAAAATAAGTAAAGTTTTTAAAAAGTTAAAAAATAAAAAATAAAATAAAATGCATTTTTCATATTATGAAACTAATACATGTAGTGAAGAAAATTTCCACAATATAAAAAAAAAATCATTCATTATCCTACTACCCAGAAATAATTGCTTTTAATATCTTGGGGAAAAATCTTTGAAATGCTTTAAATATATATTTTATCATAATTATATATGCAATTAGATTCATCATATGTTACAGAGATATAGATTATATACTATTTTATAACCTATCTTTTTCCCCAGTTATAAATGGTAAGCATTTTTCCATGCCCTTATATATTCTTGAAAACATAATTTAAGTGGCATATCATAGGGATTTGTCAGTACTCTGTTTAACTTCTCTCCTAAAATATTTGTATTGTTCTCAGTACCTGTGTAATAAGCATCCTTTAATTCTGTGATTCCTTTTGAATAGGATTTTCAGGCATTTATTTAACTAAAAACTCTTTGAAGCCACAGCTCTTGTCCAATCTCTATTTGATTTTATTGCAAACATAGTATGGATTTTTGATAAGAACACATTTAAGAAATATATTCCTATCAATTAATATTCAATTAAAAAAACATTTACTTTTCCAAACACCAAAAAACTAACTCACAATCTGGGATTCATACTACTATGATTTCTTTATATTGTCATGATAAATTTTGTATGGGAAATTTAATAATTATTGCTAAAACATGTCTCCCTTTCTAGAAATTTTCTCTATAAACTAGAGACCTTCATAAATATCACTACAATCAAGATACATCCATAAATTAAACTGTTTATTCACTGTAGTGCCTACATAACTAACATGAAGAGATAAGATGGTTGGCAACTGGAAAAATTGTCCTATTTCATAAAAATTGCAAAAATGCTCACATCTTTTAGATGCTATCTCTTAAAACCAAAACGCTAACATTGACTCATATTTCTAATAAGTGTTTCATATTAAAACAGATATATATACCTTATACATTTACACATTTTGGAGATTTAAATTTGTAATGGTAAAAGAAGAAATCCAACATTTAAAACAATTTTTCATCTGATGTATGCCACCTGCACTAGTCTCAAAAACTTTCTATATATAAGATTAATTTGGAGTAATTTTAAAGTCAGGTCATTATAATAACAAAGAAAAAACTTCTAATTACATCATGCTGAAATAGAAAATAATCAACCAGAAAATTGACCATTTTAAGCATGATTGGAATCATCCTTAGGGGAAGAAAATGGGCAAACATATACTTGCTTTGAAGAAAAAAAATATACAGAAAGCTTTTCTTTAAATATATATATGTATTTTTAAGTGTATGCTTATACATGTTAAACTAATGCTATATTTCCTCTATTCATTGCCTTCAAATTCCTTCCAGTCTGACTATTCCAAAGTAAAAAAGCACTCTATTGGCAACAGAAGCATTTTATTTTTAATACTGCTTTATTTATATTCAAAGCAGAGTATTTAGAAGGCATGAGGCACCAGTTTATAATGAAAGACGTTAGTGCATTCTGGAAACCATGAGTCTTTTATTCACTCTTTAAGATGCATTCACTAACCACAGAAGATTCTCACTAAATGTAAAGATTAAGACCTATTTAAGTATAGTTATATTGAAATGACTCAGAAATTTGTAAAATAAGTTTATTTTCACACTTCTAATAGACTCAGTTATTATGGTCAGCAGTACAACTAGGGTGGGAGCAGACATTTTATGCCTTACAGAAGACTGCACCAACTACTGCACAGCGCCACCTGGCAGCAGGACGAAGGACTGTGCCACCGTCTTCTGGCCTCCTCTCACTGAAAATCACTAATTGGTACAGGACAATGTGTCCTTCAGAAAGTCCCCAACTGATGCTGGCCTCATTTTCTTCATTAAAAATGGACACATTCATGTACCAAGTTTGAAAAGCTGGGGGTTTTGTCACTTGGTTTTTGTTATTTGTACTTTTTAAGCATCTTAATTCAGAACACTTCATTTTCAAAGGGCATCTTTACTGCAGCTGATCACAGCTGATGATGATGAATGTATCTACATTTTTCAAAAATAATTTGTCATCAGTTTTCATGGAGATAATCACAATAAGTTAATTTACAACAGTGACACAAAGAAAAATCCAGTGTTCAGCTGAGTGTAGCTATATGCCTCTGTAGAGAAAGAACAACAAAAACACCAAAAAAAAGAACTTCTCATACCCATGTTTGAATCATTCTTATTTTTATTTATATGTCTATACACATAGTAACATTTGTATTTGTACTCTGAAAAGGAATCTAAACACATGGTTTGTACATATTAGCATGAACAAAATCTTATTAAATCCTTTGACCTTTCCCTTCAATGATTTACTTGTAACCTGAATACATGTAAACAGCTAGAGACATTCATAAACACAAAACAAAAAAACACTTAAATAACAACTACTTCCATAATCTGAGCAAAAGTAGTTACTATTGCTCTTTTGACTGAAAAAGAAATTTTTGGCATCTGTTGTTCTTTAAAGAGGCCTAAACAATTACAATTTGTCATTCCCATTTCTTCATAGCCACACACTCAAAAAAAAAAAAAAAAAAAAAAAAAAAAAAAAAAGGAGAGAAAGGTAAGGAACTGATAATGATTTCCTACATTTCTGGTACAATTGAAATTCCAAAATAATACTGCCAATTCAAAGACCAAAACATCGAACTGGGCTCACACTCATATTTAGTATGCTAGATGTTCTTCTAATTGAAAAGTTAGTAACCTTCTATGCACTACACTCTACTACATTACAGTTTTCACAACCATAAAAAAAATAAAATTTGGCACGTCCCTAACCTGTGGGGTAATTCTCATTTAAAGAGAAAATATATTCTTTTTGTTTTGTGCTTCCTAGTTTCTTAAAACCAAATGTTTATCTTAGAATCAATCAAAACATTCTAAGATCGTAGATATTTAAGAGCTGACAAAAGTGTTTGCCCAGCAAAAATATTACAGGGTTGGGGCACCTGGGTGGCTTACCGGTTAAGCGACTGACTTCGGCTCAGGTCATGATCTCATGGTTTGTGGGATCAAGCTCTGCATCAGGCTCTGTGCTGATAGCTCAGAGCCTGGAGCCTGCTTCCGATTGTCTGTCTCTCTCTCTCTGCCCCTCGCCTGCTCGTGCTCCTTTTCTCTCTCTCTCAAAAATAAATAAACATTAAAAAAAATTACAGGGTCGAGGATACAGCACTTCAGATTATACATTCACACAAAGACCTTTTTTGCCTTTTCCTTTACATTCCTTACAATGATGCAGGAGGTAAGAGAAAGATGTTATAGGAAGGGCATACTTACTAGGAAATAGCCTATATCACTTCATGGTGATTGCACTTTCCTTCTTCCCTCAAAGCCCAGGGTTAAACAGAATCACCACACTGGAGAAGAAAAAAAGGCAAACAAAAATGGTGTACGTCCCAGCCCACCAGTCTAAACCTACTTCCCCACCCTGGGTGGACTCTCTTCCCAGCTGAAGTTGAAGATGAGCCCTTCAAGTCAAAATTGGCAGGTGCCAGGGAAAGATGGGTTATCAGAAAATCCTTGTGCCCTCATTCTTACATTTACCCTGAGTGGCCAGCACACTGTGGTCACTAGGCCTGAATTACAGGCTACAAAGTTGCTCTGGGAGAGAGGCCCCAGGCTTACATGCTCTGAATAGATTTGGAAGAACAAGCCTTGGACTCTCCTTTGCAGGATGGCTATTGGTCTTTGCTATATCATCCTGCTTAATACATTCCTGAGTAGAAACATAGTTATAGATACACTAACCAGAATATGTGTTAGATACCTCTTAAGCCTCACTTCACATTTTCTTGGCTAAAATTTTCACTACAACTTTTGTTATGGCAGACCTTTATCTCAGGGCCACTGTCTGTCTCTAGCAACAATGACTGGATAATTTGTGGGGTCTAGTAGAAAATGAAAATGTGAGATCTCTTGTTCATAACTAATTATGAATTTCAAAACAACGAGAGCATACCATTAAATAAAGCATTAGGACCTTCAAAGTCTGGCCCCCTGTTACCTCACAGATCACTAACAGATAATACATCCATAAAGCCAGCCCTACTCTCTTGCTTTCTGTAATCAAACTTCTCTTCTGTGCCCCATGTTAGCTTTGTCCAACTAAACTGGAAAGGCACAAGTTAATACCTATTAAGCAAATCTTGAGCAGAGGGAGATGAAAGCTAGTGGATAAATACTCCCCTCTTTCATCCTGTGGGTATAGAATTTTGGGGAATGTTCTACAGGGCTCCTTAGAATTTGCTTAGCAGGATAGAACCCTAAACACCCACAGTGAAACTCAGCCCAATAGCACATCCATGGATCACCATTCCCTTCTTGCTCATTTCACTCTTCTCAGTCACTCACCCATGTTCCTTAGGATCACTTCCCAAAATAAACCACCTGCATAAGAGCCCTGTTCTCAGGATCAGCTTTAGGGGAAAACCTAGACTAAAATGAAATACAAGACAGCTGAGTTAGGTGAGGGTTGAGATGAGAACACAGGGTAGGGAGCCAGTTTGAAAACTAGCAATAGTAACAGAGATGGAGAAAAGATCATTTTGGAAATTAAAAAGCAGAATCAAAGGGACATGGCAGCTGATTGGATATGGGAGATGAGGAAGAGAATCCAAATATAACAGGAAGTTTTCTTATTTAAGTGAATAATGGATGGTGACACCATTGACAAAATTAGGGAATGCAGAAGAACAACTGGAGTATAAAAATAACAAATTTGTCATCTCTCAGTGAAAATGTGTTAGCAGTTATACTTGAGTCTATAGATAGTAAACAAATTTAGGTAAAAGGCATAGTGATGAATATAACTATAAATGCACAAATAAACATTTATTGAATACAGAAATAGAGTTGGAGGAAATCCCCCCCAAAAAAATTATTATAATGACATCCATTCTTTATTTTTACTACTTAAACTCCTGCTGGCAACCTATTATGCTTTAAAATACTTCTGTAAGAATTATGAATACAATGGGAAGAAAAACTGGATCAACTAATTATTATATTAAATGATTTTAGTGTGAAGTGTTTCCAAAATCAATATTTAAAAATCTCAAGGTTGTTATATTCCTTTTGCCATTATCCTATCTCTTCAAATGACATAATCTATTTGAGAATTTAAATAAATTTAAACTTTTATTACAAAACTAAAACATTAATACTATTAAACTCTGGGGGTCTGCCAAAGTTGTTAGCTTCCAAAGGCTTTCATCTGACCCCCGATATTTGGCCAAAAACTATAGGGCAAATTTTTCTTTAAGTAACGTTTACTGTAAAAGTCAGGCAATTTTTCATTTCTACAGAAAATACATAGCAAGTTGGTTTTAAGGGGATAGCTCAAAATCAGCCATACCTATAATCATCAAGTTTGTCTTTATTGATCTGTCTTGAAAGGAATTAAAATCTATCTGGATGTTTAGTTGTTGACATTCCTCTGGAATTTATTATTCACATATCCGGTATCTTTAAAAATTCTGTCTTTGGAATTTTATGTACTTTCAATGTTATCAGGCTTTTCTGAAGGTGGAGCTGTCCACGTGAATCACAAAGAAATGAGACTGGAATGGAATATAAGGTAACTCTCTCTTCTTGATGAGTAATATTTGCAACATCCCCTAAGAGATCAAAAATAAGTCAAGACACTTTAGATGAAAAGATCAAGAAGACACCATAGCTAAGATAGCAACCAGAGGAGACCTGAACCAGAACATGGTACCTGGGAAAACCTGCCCTGAAGCCTGGGAAACACAAAATATCCCACCACTTTGAGAAAATGTAAGGTTTAAAAATGAGAAGGAGGAAGACTTTCTCCAAAAAGACACAAAAAGAGGGGTGCCTGGGTGGCTCAGTCTGTTGAGCGACCAACTCTTGGTTTTGGTTCAGGTTGGTATCGAGCTCCACATCACGCTCAATGCGGGGCATGGAGCCTGCTTGAGATTCTCTCTCTCCCTCTCCTTCTAACCCTCCCCTACTCATTTGCATGCACACACACACACTCTCCATCAAAACAATTAAAAATTAATTAAAAAATAAATTTTTTAAAAATTAAAAGACACAGAAAGTGATAAATTGAACATCAAATTTAAAATGACAAAACTGAATGTGCTAAGAGACTTGTTATAGAATAAAACTCTGTGTATGTATACATACATGTACAATAAACAATGAATTAGTGTGCGGAACACATTGTTTTTAAAATCTCTTTTAGATCAAGAAGAAAAATAAGACAACTAGCCAAAATAAACGAGAAGGCAATAAGATAACTAACCAGTAGAAAACTAGAACAAGAACATGAAGAGAACACCACAAGACAGGAATTATAAATAGGGCAAATAATGATTATAAGCATTTTTTAAAGATACTTACTATTAACCAGAGAAATATAAATTAAAACAAGAATGAGATAGCATTCTTCATTTAGATGACTGGCAGAAAAGAATTAAGTTCTAAATCTATCAGACATTGGACAATCTGAGGGAATGTTCATTTTGGGGTACAACTAGGCATATAAATAGGTACTGCCAATTTGAAGGAAAAGTTGGCAATATCTACACTGTACATTTCCTGTTACCCAACAATACCACTTTTAGGTGTCAAACAAAAAACTGGCAGAAACAAACAAGGAAGTATGTACAAGGATGTCCACTGAAGCTTTTTTGCAGCAACAGAATTTTGAAAAAAAATATATACATAGGATATATATATATTCTAAATATATATATGATATATTATACATAAAAATATATATAGCATTTTAGAATGACTAAATATTTAATTGCTTCAAAAGAGGAGATGAGAATTCAAAGTGTTTTTAGTTAAAGGAAACTTTAACCTTATTTTAACTATTTTAATGCTTCACAAGGAGAATTTATTCATGTATTACATGAGTAATTAAAATGGTTTTGAAAGCAAACAAGGAAACTCCAGAAGATTAAGCTGAATGAAAAAAAAAAAAAAAGCCAGTCCCAAAAGGTCACGTACTGCATAATTCCATTTATATTATACATTATATTACACGTTCCTGAAATGACAAAATTTTACAAATGGAGAATTGATCAGTGGTTGCAGGGGTTTAAAGATGGCAAAGAAGTTGGCGTCACTATAAAACAGCAACACAAGAGATCCTTGTGTTCATGGAACCGTCCTGTTTAGTGTCTTTTCTATGGTGGTGTACCTAAACCTACACATGTGATAAAATTATATAGAACTGAACACACACACACACACACACACACACACACACACACACGAGTATAAATAAAACTGGAGAAATCTGAATAAGATCAGTAGATTGTAGCAATCTATCCTGGTTGTGATATTATATTATATTACATATATATATATATTACATAATATAATATTATGTGATTATAATATATATATATATATTACATAATATAATATTATGTGATATTATATCATAGTTTGGCAAAAACGTTAACATTGGGAGAAACTAAATAAAGTGTTGAGGGACTATATTTCAAATAGATAATGGCAAGACAATGTCAGACAACAGAACTCTGACCCATAACCTCTGGAGCAACCACCATGGGAAACCAAACTTTTGCAGCAATTGTCCCAGAATAGTCCAGATTTATTCAGTAACTTCCATTTTCCTGAATTTTTGCCACCATTCCAAATAAGGATCAAGTAGTAAAAGTCACATATGCCCTCCAAACCAAACACCCAATGTACCCTGCTTCCAGTTAACCCACCTCCAGTTTCCTCCTGCCAACAATCTCCAGCCAGAGCTACTGGGGATCTTCCATTTTTTCTACCATAAAGCTTTGCTACTCCCCTGCCTGCCTTTGAATACCTGCTGAATTCAAGTGATGGTGGCTGGCTAGGAAGCTTGGAACAAATAAATAGCCTCTATTTGTTCTCATCTGGGCAGTCACTTCATTTATATCCACAGTGTAGATGCATCTCTACATAATATTCCTTACAACTGCATGCAGCATTTTTCAATTAAAAAAATATGCCTAGAACTAACAAGTGTAGTCCCAAGCACTGGTCCTTTATCTTCCTTCATATGCTTTTTCTTCCCCTCTCTCTACTGTAGAAAACCATCTCAGAAGTACAACCTAGAATAAAGGAGGAAAAAGGAAGGCAGAAAAAAAAAAAGAAGGAAACAAATATCCTGGAGTAGACATTTAAATATTTTTGAAATTGCCAAAGCACAAGATAGTCTCCAACTGCATGTAAACATACTACTGTATCTTAATTGCTCTATCTACTTGATTGGACTGGGGGGAGGAAGGGAGGTCCTAAAACCCAAGGTCTAAGATAATTTTTTCCAAATACTTACTTTACCATTTAGAACTTTGAAACTGTCTGTATACTAACCAGCTCAAAATAAATATTTCACAACAGTCCCTAAATATGGATTCCTTGTGACACCCGAGATAAGGCTTTCTAAAGAACATACACTAGTGTACACAGGTTCAATACATTAACATTCTTGCAGATCTCCTACAAGGCTATAAGGATAATCAGTCCATCATGGATTAAACTCAGCACATGAAGTTAAATGCAGAAGATAGTAAATAATCAGTATAGATTCCAAGCAATGGTCAAGGAACAGTGCTCTGAAGTAGCTTAATCTGCATGTAATGTTTCTTAAAAAAATTTTTTTAACATGTATTTATTTTTTGAGAGACAGATAGAGACAGAGCATGAATGAGCAGGGGAGGGGCAGAGAGAGGGGGAGACACAGAATCCGAAGCAGGCTCCAGGCTCTGAGCTGTCAGCACAAGTCCGACACGCGGGTCACGAACCGCAAGATCATGACCTGAGCTAAAGTCAGATGCTTAACCAATTGAGCCACCCAGGTGCCCTGGAATATTTCTTTATGATATAAATCCCTGCTACTCAGAGTGTCATCTGAAATAAGCAGTACCAGTAAAACTCGGGAGCCTATTAGAAATGCAGAACCTCAGGCCTAACTACAAACCTGATTCAGAATCTACATTTGAGCAAGACCCCCAGGTGATTCATCTGCACATTCAAGTCTGAGAAGCACCACTCTAACCAGCTAAAATTTAAATAAAGAAAGGTGGAGGAAACACCTAAGAATTGCTGTGCAGTATTCCAAAACTGATATATTAACCATTAAGCAATTTGCTTAGATAGTGCAAGAAAACAATTGAAGGTTTAGTTTCACAGCATTTTCCTTGAAAAGCTAAAATCATGAAAGAAAGAAAGAAAGAAAGAAAGAAAGAAAGAAAGAAAGAAAGAAAGAAAGAAAGAGAAAGAAAGAAAATCTTTCAAATGCTTAAAAGTATTTTATCAAGTTCCAATTTCAAATAATGAATTATACAGACATGTAGTAATTAGAGATGAGTTTGCTTAGCAAGTACAATAATGCGTCAGTCAGCTCAGAGGCCAAGAGACAGCATTGCAAATCACGATGAATCTGCAAAAGAGAAAATGCATTCAGATCAATCTTCTCAGCTAATTGTTACTTTCAAAAGTTGTAACTTTTTTTTTGCCTTGGAACCTTTGGCTCTCCAGTGAAGAATCTGGACCCCTTAGAGTAGTCTTCCTAAATGTGTAAAATAAATTCACAGGATTGCGAAGGGAACTGATCATACTGAAAAAGTTATCAAAATATTTCTTAAAATCTGTGATAGAGCAAAAGATGACTACTTACTGCATTAAATAACCAGATCTAGCTCTAGGTCTGATAACTACCATAAATTTGGAGTAGTGACAAATGTAATGATATTCTGAGATACCCACAATGACCATAATGGGATATGAAAACATGTGTGATTCCTACTGGTGACCCAGTCAGAGGTACTGCTAATGCCACTGCAACATCAACCTACAGTCATCCTTGAAGTAAAGATTACATTTCAGTTGTATGTTAGTGACCATGAAGATGTCATTTTCTCTCACAGCCATGTTTACATATCCCCTGAATTCTATCCATGGATTTAAGGATGAGAACTCCTAGAAGGTAGGAGCTTTCTTTTTGTTCCTTCCTCTTTTTTTTTTTCCTAATGATAAAATGCTTCCTGTACCTAGGTAGATACCCAAACAAATTGAAAGTTGCAAGCATGGACTCTGATACTTGTATACCAGTATGCAGAGAAGCACTAGTCACATTAGCTCAAAGTGCAAACAGCATAATGTCAGCTGACAGATGAAGGGATGAATAAAATGGGGTATGTATGCGTATCACACACAAATACACACACAGTGGAATATTATTCAGCCTTAGAAAGGAAAGAAATTCTGACACATGCTGAAATTTCCTACTTTAACTAAAATTTGAGTTACACACCTAAAAATACAAAACTAACCGTAATAGGTCAAATACAATGTTTATACTTAAAATAAGTCACTGATCTGCTCTTAGTCAATTTTTAAGATAGGTCAACTCTTATAGATCTTATATTCTCACAAAGCACACAGTGTTGAAATTCACTTCAAAAATGTACCACCAATTCAGAACCTTTCGTTACAATGGTGGTTAACAGAAAAATAAGAAATCACATAAAATAAAACGATTATTTATTCA
The DNA here is from genome assembly GCF_018350155.1 of Leopardus geoffroyi. Taxonomy (NCBI): domain Eukaryota; kingdom Metazoa; phylum Chordata; class Mammalia; order Carnivora; family Felidae; genus Leopardus; species Leopardus geoffroyi. Next base: position 87,862,994 of record NC_059332.1, on the reverse strand, counting down.
CAGATTTCAAAAGCAAATAAGAGAAAAAAATCTTCATTCAACTGGAAAAAAAACCTATTATGGAAATTTGAAAACTGGAAAAGAAAAATTCTTTAAAATTCTTATCTGGCCAAATTCAAAGCATGATTCCTCACTCCCTCCCCAAACGATCTCATGCAAAAAAGACACAATATACCTGAGAGGGCTTTCAAAATCTTTTATATTAATGGCATTCTTAATATTTATTTTAAGCAACCAAGTATAGCTTGGGAAAGACGCATTAGCCTATAATCTATGCTAATTTGGCATGCTTAAATATGTCAACTCATGGGATTGATTAAACAAACAAAAACAATGAAAAGAAACAGAAAATCAAATGCAAATTCAGTAATTACACCTGGAATAGGCTCTCACACTTTGAACACATTTATGGCCAAGGAAACTAGCTTTTTAAAGATCATGTTACAAAAACAAATGCAGCATTCACCTATACAAAGTGATTTATTAACAAATATATATTAAAAGGAGTGAATAGAAATAAAAACTTTTATAATGTTATGAAATAATTACTAGTAGTTTGAAATAGAATTTTAGGCATGGTATCAATGCTGGATTGCAAAATTACTGTATCTCGAACTATACTAAAGGTAAGATGATATACTTCAGAAATCTATAAGAAAGTAGTATTCGATGACTCAAAAAATAGGTTGGAATGTTGATAAAAACAGGAAAGTGGTAGATGACTGAGATATATTTGAATACAATAACTCCATGATATGTCAGAATGGAAAAAATCAATATTTAGTAATTAATGCTTTAAAAATAAACAAACCTAAATTTCTAAATAAAATATTGTAAGGAGATATTACATGGCTTCATCTACATCTCTAGGAGCCTAAAATTTTAAATCAGCCAAAAACTTCAGGTGATCTTTTCATTAGGAAGATGAGAATTGCCCTGTATCTTCTATTAGAGGCTCACATATTTCAACAAGTGAAGAAAATGAGGAAGAAAACCCAGTTTCAATGTACCTAAGGTTACTACAGGCCACAAAATGATATTACAGAATATTTATCTCTTGAGATCTTTAAAATAAGCACAGGGAATTATAGGTTTAATTAGTTTCATTGTTGGAGGAAGGGATGGAGTCTAAGGAACCCAACCAAATCTCTGCTTCCTCATATGACAACACTGAAACTGCACTTTTGTAAATGCTATTTACCAACAAAAATAGATCTCTGATGATTTCTACTTGTCAAGTTATTTGATCTACTTTTAAGGTTTTTAATTAAGGGATATCAGAAAAGAGCACACTAATCAGATTTCCAAAATTCACGTAAGATCCTGAGATAATTCATTTCATTCATTTATTATACAAACAAAGATTGAGGCTTCACTAAGTGACAAACTGTTTAGGTGCAAGAGATGTAGCAATAAAGGAGAATAGCCAGATATCTGCCTTTACAGAGCTTATGTCTAGGGAGTAGAGACAGAAAATAAATGCTAAATGTACACATAAATAAATAATTTCAAATAGTAAACAGTGCTGGGGAAAAAAGAAAACAGATTAAGATGCTAGAGGGTCACTGGGGCAGCAATGAAAGTGAATGGATGAGAAGAACAAGGCAATTACATCTAAGCTATGGTATAACTGATAAGAAAGAGAGCAGTAGAAAGAACTTCAGAAAAGGCCATAAGACTAGAGAGTTCAAGGTACATAAAAAAGCCCATGTTGTTAGAGTGTAACATACAAGTAAGAGAGTACAAGGTATGGGGCGCCTGGGTGGCGCAGTCGGTTAAGCGTCCGACTTCAGCCAGGTCACGATCTCGCGGTCCGTGAGTTCGAGCCCCGCGTCGGGCTCTGGGCTGATGGCTCAGAGCCTGGAGCCTGTTTCCGATTCTGTGTCTCCCTCTCTCTCTGCCCCTCCCCCGTTCATGCTCTGTCTGTCTCTGTCCCAAAAATAAATAAACGTTGAAAAAAAAAAAAAAAGAGAGAGTACAAGGTATAAGGTGAGATCAGATATAGATAGAGCCCCTATGCATTGGGCCTGTAGACCATAGTAAGGAATTGGAAATCTATTCTGTATTTAATGTGAAGCCATTCCTGGTAAATAAACAAAGATTTAATATACTCCTATTTATTTTTAAAAATTAAACAGCAGCTTCAATAATTATTCTTACATATTTAATGAAGAAACCAATCCTTCACAAGCATTTAAAAAGGGAGAAAACTTTCCAACTTATTCAATTACTCTGATACCAAAAACAGATAAAGATATCATAATAAAAGGAGGGGTGCCTGGGTGGCTCAATAGGTTGAGAGACTGACTTCGGCTCAGGTCATGGTCTCAGTCTGTGAATTCAAGCCCCTTGTCGGGCTCTGTAATAACAGCTCAGAGCCTGGAGTCTGCTTCAGATTCTGTCTCCCTCTCTCTCTGCCCCTCCCCCACTCATGCTCTGTCTTTCTCTGTCTCAAAAATAAATAATAGTTTAAAAATTTTTTTAAAGATATCATAAGAAAAAGAAATAAAGACCATTATTCCTAATGAACATAGAAGCAAAAAATCCTTAACAAAATTTAACAAAATGAAACCAGTAACATATAAAAAGGACTATACACCATGACCAAGTGGGATTTATCCCAGAAACCCAAGGTTGGTTTAACATATGAAAATCATTTAATCTAATATACCATATTAGTAGAAAAAAAGGATAAAAGACATATAATCAATTGATAAAGAAAAATATTTAGCAAATTTCAACACCTATTCATAATAAAACTTTTAACAACCAGAAACAGAAAGGAACCTTGTGAACCTTTTGATAAAGGGTATTTACAAAAAACCTACAGCTAACATCATTTATCTAATGGTGCAAGAGTGAACCCCACCAAGGTAGGGGAGAAGGCACAAATATATAAACTTACCACTGCTATTCAACATTTTATTGAGGTTCTACTCAGTGCAATAAAGCAAAGAAAGAACAAGATGAAGAGAGAGAAATAGAAGGCACCTTTATTGAAAAAGAAGTAAACCTGCCTGTATTGATAGATGACAATCCTGCATGTTAAAAAATTCCAAGGACGAAAGAAAGAAAGAAAGAAAGAAAGAAAGAAAGAAAGAAAGAAAGAAAGAGACAAACCTATTAAACAACTTCAGCAAAGTCATAGGACAAAAAATAAATATTTATTTACACAAAAAATCACTTGTATTTCCCTATACTAGCAAAGAACAATCCAAAAGTAAATTAAAACAATTCCATTATCAATAGCATCAAGATGAATAAAATACTTGCAAATTTATTTAATAAAAGAAGTGCAAGACTTGTATATTAAAACCTATAAAGCATGTAGAAAATCCAAAAAAGAATCAACAAACAACTCCTAAAACTAATAAACAACTACAACAAGTTTACAGAATACAATATTAACATACAAAAATCAACTGCTTTCCTATATACAAGAAATGAACAAGTGAATTTTAAATTTAAAACACAATACTTAGGGGCACCTGGCTGGCTCAGTTGGTAGAGTATGTGACTCTTGATCTCAGGGATGTGAGCTCAAGCTCCACACTGGGTGTGGATCCTACTTAAAAAAATAAATAAAATAATATAACAACAAAATATCATTTACATGAGCACCTCCCAAAATGAAATACTTCGATATAAATCCAAGAAAATATGAACAAGATCTATATGAGGAAAACTATAAAATTCTGGTGAAAGAAATCAAAGAACAAAACAAATATATATTCCATGTTTATTGATAGGAAGTCTCAATATTGTCAAGATGTCAATTGTTCCCAACTTGATCTACAGACTCAATGCAGTCCCAATCAAAATCCCAGCAAGTTATTTTGTGTGTAGTAACAAACTGATCCTAAAGTTTATGAAGTGGCAAAAGAGCCAAAAATAACTGACATAATATGGAAGAACAAAGTGGGAGGACTAATGCAAGCTGACTTCAAGACTTACTATAAAGCTTAAGTAATAAAGGCAATGTAGTATTGGCAAAACAATGAGCAAATACATCAGTGGAACGTAACAGAGAACCTAGAAATAGACCTATATAAACATAATCAACTGATCTTTGACAAAGTAAAGGCAATACATTGGACCACAGATAGTCTTTTCAACAAATAGTACTAGAACACTTGGATATCCACAGGCCAAAAAATATATCTGAATGTATAGACACAGACTTTACACCCATCACAAAATACAAAAGTAAACCAAAATAGATCATAGACTAAATGTAAAACACAATATTATAAAACTCCTAGAACACAGAAGAAAATCTAGAAGACCCTGGGTATGCGAATAACTTTTTAGATACAATATCAAGTGTATAATCCATGAAAGAATGATATGCTGGGCTTAATATTAAAATTAAAATTTCCTGCTCTGTGAAAGATATTACCAAGAGAATGAAAAGACAAACCACAGATTGGGAGAAAATATTTGCAAAGACATATTTGATAAAAGGCCGTCAGCCAAATATACAAAGAACACTTAAAACTCAACAATAAGAAAACAAAGAGCTGGATCAAAAAATAGGCCAACGATCTTAACAGACAGTTTACCAAAGAAGGTATATGGATGGAAAATATGCACATGAAAATAAACTAGATGTCATATGTTATCAGGTAAATGCAAATTAAAACAACAATGACATACAATTATACACCTTTTGAAAAGCCAAAATGCAGAACACTGACAACACCAAATGCTGGTGAGACTGTGGAACAACAGGAACTCTCATTCACTGCTGTTAGGAATGCAAAATGGTTCAGCCACTTTAGAAGACAATTTGGCAGTTTTTTATAAAACTAAACATACCCCTATCATACAATCCAACAAGTGCACTCCTTGGTATTTAGCCAAAAGAGTTAAAAATGTATGACACACAAAAATCTGCACACAGATGCTTATGGCAGTTTTATGTCTAACTGACTAAACTTGGAAGCAACCAGAATGTCCTTCATTGGTGAGTGGTGAAATAAACTGTGGTACATCCAGACAATAAAATAATATTCAGTGCTAAAAAGAAATGAGCTATCAAGACATGAAAAGACATGGAAGAAACTTAAATGCATATTACCAATGAAAGGAGCGTTCTGAAAAGACTACATACTACATGACTTCAACCAACATGACATTCTGGAAAAGGAAAAACTCTGGAGACATTAGAAGATAAGTAGTTGCCAGGGATTAGAGAGAAAGAAGCGATAAGGAGGCAGAGCACAGAGTATTTTTAGGGCAGTGAAACTATTTTATATGATACTATAATGGTGGATACAGGTCACTATACATTTGTCCAAAACACAGAAACCAAAACACCAAACCAAATCACAGTACACCAAGAGTAAGCCCTAATGTAAACTATGAACTTTGAGTGATAATGATGTGTCAGTGTAGGGTCATCAATGGTAACAAATGTACCACTCTACAAGGGGATATTGATAGTTTGAGATGCTGTGCAACTATGGGAGTAGGAGTATCTCTATACCTTCTGCTCAATTTTGGTATGAATCTAAAACTTCTCATAAAAAATCTGTTATATGACAGAAACAAAAAACAAAGCATTGCTGAGAGAAATTAAAGATCTAAATAAATAAGGAGCTATTACATGTTCATAGAAAAACTTAATATTAAAATGGCAATTCTCTTCACAATGATCTATAGATTCAAACCAATTGCTATTGAAATTCAAGAAATCTATTTCTAGATCTGTTTTCAAGCTAATCTCTAAATTTATATAGAAATAGACATTTTTTTTACAAAAATAGACTTAGATTATCTGATTTCAAAACTTACCAGAACAAAAAAAAATAAAAAAAATAAAAAATTATTTGAATTAAAAATTTTTCATTTATTTCTTAAAAAAACAAAAGCAAACTTACCAGAAAGCTATGACAACAAGAGAGTATGATAATATCTTTATAAGAATAGACATTTAGATCAATGGAATAGCATTGAGATCCAGATATAGTCAATATATGATCAATTGATTTTCAAAGTGCCAAGACACTTCAATCAGAAAAGGAAAGTCTTTCAATATACGGTACTAGAGTACTTAAATAATTATATGTCAAAAAATCAACTTAGATTCCTACTTTTATTATTTTGTTATACCCAAAATCATCTCAAATGGATCATAACCCATTAGCTCATATAAGAGCTAATGCTATAAAACTTCTAGAAGTAAAGCGAAGAATAAAATCTTGTGCATTAAATTAGGGAAAGAGTTTTTTAGATATGAAAACAAAAGCACAATGCACAAAATGAAAAGTTGATAAAATGACTTTACTTAAAATTAATTTCTTTCAACTTCAAAACACTCCATTAATGTAATAAAAAGAGGCTACAGACTTGGAGAAAATACCTTCCGATTATATTTCTTAAAGGATTTTTATCCATAATATGTTAAAAATGCTTAGAATTAAAAGACAGCCAAATTAAAAATGGATGAAGTATTTAAACAGGTATTTTAGGAGAGATACAGAATGGCTAATAAGCGCATAAAAATATGTTCAACAAAATAATTATTTGGGGAAACCTGAGTTAAAACCTCTGTTAGATACCTCTATTTACCCACTACAATGGCTTTTAGTCTTAAAGACTGATTAAAGTGTTAGTAAGGACATGAAGTCTCAGATAATTAAAAACAAAAGTTAACATACTATCCAGCAATTCCATACCTAGAAATCTAACAAAGAAAATTTAAAAAATAAATAAGTAAAAACATATTCATCCAAATGCATCTAGGCAAATATTCATAGCAACATTCTTTATAGTAGCCCCAAACTGGAAATAATCAAAATGTCCATTAACTAGAGAGTGGATAAATAAAAAGTGGTATATCCATATATTATAATTCTATTAAGCAATAAAAAGGAATGAAATATGAATATATACTACCACATGGGTGAACCTCAAAAATATTATGCTAAACGAAAGAAGTCAGATGCAAAAGACTACATATAGTACAATTCAATTTATATGAAATGTCCAAAAGATGCAAATTTATAGAGCCAGAAAATGGAGGGAATGGGGATTGACTGAAATTTGATATTAGAGAAATTTGTAGGTGATGAAAATGCTCTAAATCTGATTTATTGTGGTCATTGTATAACTTAATAAATTTACTAAAAATCATTAAATTATATGTTTACAAAGACTGGATTTTATGGTATGTAAAGTACACCTTGATAAACTGCTTTTAAAAAGTCATTGCTATGATAGAATCTAAAAGTTCATGTCTTTGTATCTCAATGGAACTGAATTTAATACACACTTTTATTTGTAAAAAGTTTTCCAATACACTTAATAACTTTTTAAAATAATTCTATGTTCTAATGTATTCTAGACAATTTTTGAATTGATATGCAAACATACACAAAGTTTTTAAAAGAATGAAGTAAAAAATATTTGTGGAAGTTCTAATATCTTCTCAAATCAAAACAGATTATCCTGCACAATGCACTTTGGAAGACTCTTTTTATAATCTGCTAATCCACTCTATGTACCTGGAATGATACTAGAATGTGCTCACAGATTTTTACATAGAAACCTCCTTAGAAATACCTGAAGAAAAGAGTAAATTACTCCCTAGGAAACCTGTGATTATAACTCAGAATATCTCTGTTTGAGGGATGCTTTGAAAAATTAGAGTCACCATTTATTTAATAATTGCAGGTAACTATGTCATTGGTTTAATTTTTATTTTGAATTCTATACTAAAATGTAACCTTGTTGTACATAGAAAAAAATCATCTTGTATCCACAATACTCTACTCTCTTCTCCCCAGATCCTTTAATGACCTTTGACAAAGCAATAAAATACTGACCTTATAATTGGCACATGTGCATAACAGGCATGGAAATTGAAGGTAAAATATATTGGTCTAACCATCTAGTCTGTTTCTCAATCACTGTAGAATTTCTTCCAGCAATAGACTAAATATTTACATACTAACTTTTTTAAAAGTGCATATTCTAAGATATATTATATTTGGATTTTCTCTATTTTCTTTTTCCTATAACTAGTATAAAATCCCTCTTTCTCTTTAACATAATCCCCAAAGTGGTTAAACTCTAGCAATTGTAACTAACCCTAGTCACCTTTCAAATCCTAAATCAAGATCTTTTTTCCCTCTAGCTGATGAACAACTCCTTTACATTTAGACAATGATCTTGGGTTTTTTTTTTCATTCTTTCATCTAAAAGCTACAAATCTTATAACTGATACTCTTCCATAGATAACTCTTGAGTGTTCATCTTATTAAAGTTCAAAGTAAAATACTGCTAGAATAGTCAAGTTTCAAGAAATTCTAACTAGATTTTCTATCTGTATAAAACTAAACAGCAATCACTATTAAAAACTGTGGATTATATGACAATTAGTTCCCTCAATTTCAGTGTAAACAATAACTTCAAGAAAGTTTCTTTGCATCAAATATTTGGTAGAAACCCATCATAAACTTTAAGAAAGCCCATTATAATTGGAGTGACATCAGGAAGATGGCAAAATAGAAAGCACCAGTCTTTTCCACAGAGACACTGAATTAACAGTACATGAACCAAAAGACTTTTATGAGAACTTCAGAAACCAATTAAGAAGTACTCAGGTGAACACAAAGCTGAGAAGAGACACATTGAAACAGGTAGAAGAGCCATTTCACTTTAAATGAGATGACTGCTGGGGCGTCTGGGTGGCTCAGTCAGTTGAGCGTCCGACTTTGGCTCAGGTCATGATCTCGTGGTCCGTGAGTTCGAGCCCCGCGTCAGGCTCTGGGCTGATAGCTCAGAGCCTGGAGCCTATTTCAGATTCTGTGTCTCCCTCTCTCTCTGACCCTCCCCCATTCATGCTCTGTCTCTCTCTCTGTCTCAAAAATAAATAAACGTTAAAAAAAATTTTTTTTAATAAAAAAATAAAAAATAAATGAGATGACTGCTGCCCCAAGCTAGCATCGCTCAGATTGGCTCACAGCTTTTCCTTCAAGGGAAAGAGAAAAGTGGAACCTACAATCAAAATCAAAGATCCAACTTTTTGGAGGACTGCCTGAAGGACTGGTTTCTACTTGCCTAGATGCCTGGAGGCTGCTGAAAGTGAAGGAGTGGAGGAGAGTGGCTTGCTGCTGCATCAGAGGGCCTGCAATTCTGCAGCTAAGGCCATCACAGCTCAGCACAAACAGAAGGTGACAAACTTGTGGCTTCCCCCTGGTATGGAGGAAAAAAAATTAAACTGTGCACCCTGAATTCCAACTTCTCAGACTGCTGCCCAAGGGCCTGTTACCTGTCTCATTTGTTTTGGGGAGCTGATAGAGAGCAGGCATACTTTGGATGACTGTGGGACTGCTAAAACAAAGAGAGTGAGGCAGTTTATGCCTGTAGCACCAGAGAACCTGTAATACCACAAATAGACACCAGAGGGAACAAGAGATCATGAGCAAGGGGGGAAAACAACTGGCAGGAATGTCTCTAACTTGGAAACTACATACACAATGCCAAAAAGGTAATGCCCCCAAAAAGGTTTCAGAGGCTCTATGAGTCTGTGGCTGGGCTGATTGGTAAAAGTCTTCCATGTACAAAGCCAGTCCATTCATACTGGCGAGATGTCTGTTTGCACAGATACATAATCTCAGCAACAAATCACAACTTACACAAAGAAACAGGGAAACATGTCTGAATCAAAGAACAAAATAAATTTCCAGAATCCACAAAAATAAACAGATATCTATGGATTACTTGACAAAGAATTCAAAATAATTGCCTTAAGGAAGCTCAGTGATCTATAAGAAAAAACAGACAAATGAAATCAGGAAAATAATGCATAAACAAAATGAGAATATCAACAAAAAGAAACTATGAAAAAAAATTCTGGAGCTAAAGAATAAAATATCTGGATGGAAAATTCACTAGAGGAGTTCAACAGAAGACCTGATCAAACAGAAGATAGATTGAGCAAACTTAAAGACAAATCATTTGAAATTATTAAGTCAGAGGAACAAAAGGAAATAATGAAGAAAAATAAAGAAAGTGTAAGGTATCTATGGGACACCATAAAATAGATCAACATATGCATTATGAGAATACCAGAAGAAAAAAGAGAGAGAAAGGGACAGAGTTCACTGAAGAAATATGGCTAAAAAGATAGCCAAGATAAATAATGGGAAAAGACATCCAAATTCAAGAATCTTGAAAGACTATAACCAGGATAAACCCAGACAGACCCACATGAAGATACACTATAATCAAGTTTTCAAAAGTTAAAGACAAGAAAGAATCTTGCAAGCAGCAAGAGGAAAGTAACTTGTATGTAAAAGGCAGTTCCCATAATTTTATCAGCAGACTTCTCAGCAGAAACCTTATTAAGTCACAAGGAAATGGGATGTTTTCAAAGTGGTGAAAGAAGTTAACTGCCAACCAATAATACTATACCCAGAAAAACTGTCCTTTAAAAATGAAAAAGAAATACTTTCCCACATAAATAAAATGTGAGGGAGTTCATCTGCCTTAAAGAAATGCTAAAGGGACCTACAAGTTACATCAAATGGGCACTTGAGAGCAATATGAAAGCAAATGAAAATACAAAGCTGTAAATATATAAACAAGTACAATATACTGTAATATTGTAATAATGGAACATAAAACAAACAATCCTGGTATAGAACTTAAAAAACAATTCCATAAGATATAATTAAAAGAAGAAAGATCTCAAATCAACAACCTAAATTTATATCTCAAGGAACTAGAAAAAGAACAAACTAAATCCAAAGTTAGCAAAAGAATGAAAATAATAAAGATTACAATAGAAATAAATAAAACCAAGAATAGAAAAACAAAAGAAAAAGATCAACAAAACTAAGAGTTGGTGTTTTGAAAAGGTCAACTAAAGTTTAGGTAGGTTAAGTATGGAAAAAAAGGGGAGAAGACTCATATAAACATAGTTATAAATGAAAAAGGAGACATTAAAACTGATTCCATGTAAATAGAAGGGATTATGAGACTACTATGCACAGTTTTATGTCAACATATTGAATAATCTAATAGAAACAGATAAATGCCTAGGAACATACAAGCTCCCAAGACTAAATCATGAAGAAATAGAAAACCTGAACAGACATTAATTATAAGGTGACTGAATTAGTAATCAAAAACCTCCCAATAAAGAAAAGCCCAGGACTACATGGCTTTGCTGTAGAATTCTACCAAACATTTAAAGACGAATTAATGTCAGTCCTTCTCAAACTCTTCAAAAAAATTGAAAAGGAAGAAAGACTTCCAAACTCATTGTATCAGGCCAGCATTACTCTGACACCAAAGCAAAGATGGATGGATGGATGGATGGATGGATGGATGGATGGAAGGAAGGAAGGGAAGGAATGAAAAGAAGGAAAGCAGGAATAAAGGAGGAAAATTCCTGGTGAATATTTATACAACAATCCTCAACAAAATACTAGCAAACTGAATTCAACAGCATATTAAAGGATTATAAACCATGACCAAGTAGGACTTACTCTTAGGATGCAAGGATGATTCAACATATGCAAATCAATAAATGTAATACAACACATTAATAGATGAAAGGACAAAAATCATCTCAATTGATAACAATCATCATGTCAGTCATCTCAATTGATGTAGAAAAAGCATTTGACAAAATTCAACATTTTCATGGTGAAAAAACACTCAACAAAGTAGAAACAAATGAAAACTACTAAATATAGTAAGGTCATGTATGAAAAGCCCATAGCTAACATCATATTCAACAGTGAAAAACTAAAAGTTTTCCCTTTAAAATCAGAAACAAGAGAAGGATGTCTACTCCTGCCACTTCTATTCAAAATAGTAGTCCTAGCCAGAGCATTTAGGTAAGAAAAGAAATTAAAATACATCCAAACTGAAAAAAAAGAAGAAAAATTGTCTCTCTTTGCAGATGACATTATGGTATATGTAAAAAAAAAAAAACTAAAAATTACATACATACACACACAATTAGAACTAATAAAAAAATTCAGCAAAGTTTCAGGATACAAAACCAACACTCAAACAAAAGTTGCCTTTCAATACACTAACAAGGAACAATCTGAGAAGAAAATGAAGAAAACAATCCCATTGAAAACAACATCCAAAAGAATAAATACTTAGGAATAAACTTAACCAAAGAGGTAAAAGACTTGTACAATGAAAGCTTATAAAACACTGCTGAAAACAATTACAGACAATGCAAATAAATGGAAAGGCATTTGTGTTCATAAACTGGAAGACTTAATATTATTAAAATGTCCATACCACCTAAAGTCATCTATAGTCAATGAAATACCTATCAAAATTCCAATAGAATTTTTTTGGCAGAAATGGAAAAAAAAATCCTCAAAAAAATTTTACAATTTTATTTTTTTAAGTAACCTCTATACCCAATATGGGGCTCATGCTTATAACCTTTAGATCAAGAGTCACATGGTCCACTGACCAAGCCAGCCAGATGTCCCCCAAAATCCTCAAATTTATGTGGAATCTCTAAGGTCCTAAAAAAGCCAAAGAGAAAGAAAAAACAAAGATGGAAGCCTCACACTTCCTGATTTCAAAACATATTATAAAACTACAGTTACCAAAACAGTGTGGCATCAGCATAAAGACAGACACAAAGACCAATAGAACAGAATAGAAAGCCCAGAAAAACCCCCATATATATGGTCAAATGATCTTCAACAAAGGTGTCAAGAATACACAACAGGGAAAAAAAATAATGTCTTCAACAAATGATTCTGGGAAAACTGGATATCCACATGCAAAAGAATTAAGATGACCTCTTACACTATAATACAAAAATTAACTCAAAATGGACTAAAGATCTAAATGTAAGACCTGAAACTATAAAACCCGTAGAAAAAAAAAATAGGGAGAAATTTTCATGGTATTAGAATGTCTACTTCAGCAGTTTGAAGACAATTATTATGTAGGAATTCCATTTGTGTTCCATTTATTTATACCCCAAATCTTTTTAAAAGGACTTGGGGTGCCTGGGTGGCTCAGTGGTTAAGAGTCCAGCTTTGGCTCAGGTCATGATCTCGCAGATCGGTTCATGAGTTCAAGGCTTGCATTGGGCTCTGGGCTGACAGCTCAGAGCCTGAGGCCTGCTTCAGATTCTGCATCTCCCTCTCTCTCTGCCCCTCCCACCCCTCAAAAATAAATACACATTAAAAAAATTTTTTTTAATTGTTGAGGGTAAATTTATGTTCTGTGCTTTACCAAGATAAGATCAGATAAGATAGAATATGATAAGATAAAGCTCATTACAACTTATTTTATTTGTGCTAAAAAAATGAAGTTCACTTAATACTAGGAAATGACCAGAATCTATTTACACCCAAAATAGATTTCAGATGTCAAGCTATGAAATAGTGTGAGCCAATTTTTTTTAAGTCAGGAAGAAACTCTTTTTAAAATTATAAATAATGAAATAGGGGCGCCTGGGTGGCTCAGTCAGTGGAGCGTCCTACTTTGTTTCAGGTCATGCACAGTTTGTGAGTTCAAGCCCCCACCCCCTGTGTCGGGCTCTGTGCTGACAGCTCAGAGCCTGGAGCCTGCTTCAGATTCTGTGTCTCCCTCTCTCTGCTCCTTCCCCTCCTTCCCTCCTTCTCTGTCTTTCTCTGTCTCTCAAAAATGAATAAACATTAAAAAAATTATAAACAATGAAATAAATAACATAGTATTGGATCATAAATCAAAATCTAAAATAACTATATGAGTTTATACTGATATAAATATTTAAATTTAAAAAAATAAGGGACAAAGAGACCAATATTCCATTCTAAAGAAATCCAAATTATATGTCTATATACATACACACACATTACCCCCTCCAGAAGTTGAAGCTTAATTGCTTCCATTTGAATATAAGCTGGATTTAGTGGCTTACTGCCAAAGAACAGAGTACACAAAGGAAAAAATTGGAACTTTATGGTAGAGAAACCTGGGCAAAGACTAACTTGACCAAGTGGCCAAGGTCAATATCACTAGCAATAAGTCATGTTAACATTGAGTACCCTCTGATACAATGAGATCAGAAAGGCATTTAACCTCTGTGGTATTCATCTACCCCCGAAACATAAACCAAATGTAACAAAGAGAAAAACATCAGACTCAAATATAAAGACATTCTATATCATACCTGACAAGCACTCTTCAAAACTGTCAAGGTCATGAAAAGCAAGGAAAAACTAAGAAAGTGTCACCAAGCAAAGGAGATTATGGAAACATGCAACAAAATGCAATGTCCAGGATGGGATCCTAGAATAAAAAAAGAACATTAGAGAAAACTAGTGAAATCAAACTAGAGTACCAATATTAATCTCTTGGTTTTGTTAAATGAACCATAATTATGTGAAATGTTAATATTAGAAGCAATTAGGTGAGGGGTATATATGAATGCTGTACTATCTTTGCAACTCTTATATATATCCCAAAATACCCCAAATTAAAATTATTAAAAAGTTTATCTTCTAAGGATCTGCACATGTATCAAGGAGCTTACGGAAATCAGTAACAAGAGTCCATAGTCTCAATACCAAAGCCTGAATGATGTAGTGGTTAGCAGTGCAGTCTCTAAAGACAGAATGCCTGAGTTCTAAACCACATTGGGCATCTTAATAGCTCTGTGACCCAGAAAGCTTAATCTTTCAATGTCTGTCTCTCCACAGGTAAAAAGGATAATAATAGCACCTGTCTCATAGTATTGCTATGAGAATTAAATGTGTTAATCTATATAAATTATTTATTATAATTTCTATTTATACATCAGACTCTCAACAAATGTAAGCCCCTATTATTATCTTGAAAATACATCACTTTAACACACAGTAATGACACTCAGTATGCACTCTTGCTGGTACTTCACATTCACAGCTTTTTTTTTCTTTTCTACTTTCCTCAAAGCCAAATCAAATGGCTTTTCAGAGGCAAAAAAAGATGGTTTTCTTAAAGAAAAAGTATACAAGAAATCAAGATATACAGGCATTTGACCTCCTGGGTAGTTTGGAGGGGTGCTGTTAAGGGTCCCCTACTACTAGTAATATGGCTCATTTGTATGGTGCTTGACTTTTCAAGGGATTTTCATGTGCCTTACATTGATTCATCCTCACAACACTTCCGCAAGGAAAAAAAAAGAGAGAGAGAGAGAGAGAGAAAGAAAAACTAGGTTGTATCTCTAATTTGCCTCAATAAAATTGAGGCTCTAATGAGCCTCAAAAAAATTAAATACCTTTTCTCACACCTGGTTACTGGTAGAGCTGAGTGAAGTCTGGGTAGAATATCTGCTCTCACCATCTTACATTAGGTGGATTTAATATGAGTGATTCTGGGCTTCCTTAAAATCCTCTAAATCAAAGAAACAGACATAAATCGCTTACATCCAATTGGATTCACTTTTGTTTCTCACATGACAGTCATGAAAATGTTTCTACTTCGCTCTGCTCTGTATTTTCTTCCCTTCTGAGTAGGGTTCCAGTCTCATTCTCCCTAATTCCACTACATCACCTTGCCAGTCTGCCTTCCAGCTTCAGAAGTCCTAATCACCAAATCTTAGTAATACAGTGCCATGAGGACCCATGTGTCTGCTCTCAATCTCACTGAAACCTATCTTTGGAAATGCTCTTAGTCTACTTGGGCTGCTATAACAAAATACCATAGATTGGATGGCTTATAAACAGCAGAAATCTACTGCTCACTGTTCTGGAGGCAGAAAGTCCAATATAAGAGTGCCAGCACAGCTGGATACTAGTGAAGACCTTCTTCAGGGTTGCAGACTGCCAACTTCTCATGTATCTTCACATAGTGGAGGGGGGCAAGGTAGCTTTCTTGGGTCTCTTTTATAAGAGCACTAATCAGCACTAATTTTATGTCTAATGACCTCCCAAAGGCCCACCTCCTATTATCATCATCTTGAGGATTAGGGTTTCAACATATGAATTTTAAGGGGATACAAACATTCAGATCATATCAGAAATGGTTTTTAAAAAAAGAACCTCATCTTCCTACATAGAATTTTTACTATAGTGGAAAGAGGTACTTCACCCATTATTTGGGAAGATAGGAACATCAACTAACAGGGCTCCTGAGTGGCTCAGTCGGCTAAGTGTCCAACTCTTGATTTCAGATCAGGTCATGATCTCAGGGTCATGAGCTCAAGCTCCACACAATGAGCCCCATGCCAGGCCCCCCACTGGGTGCAGAGACTGCTTAAGACTCTCCCTCTGTCTCCCCAAATATGAAAATCTGATCATATTTTTCTATAGAGATTATTGCATAAACACTATTGCAATAGTTAGCCAACCTGAAAAGGTAGATTTTTATATAATGCACCAGAAGAATTTTTATAATAGAGAGAGCATGCAGTTTTGAGTAAGACAGACTTGGATTCAAGTCTTGATTCCACCACATGATAGCAAAGGGACACTGAGCATGGTACTCAACCTCCTTACATTTCACTTCCTTCATCAGTCCTAAAGCATAACTACCTAATCACAAGAACAACAAAAAGGATTAAGTATATGTAACAATTGTTGAATGACTATTTAGTGGCAGGCACTAAACTAAGGATGCCCATCAACTTATTTAATCTTTACACTGATCCAAAACAATAACAAAGCCTCATGGAGTCTCTATTAGGATTAAATATTAAAACACCTACCACATTATGAGGTACATCCTTTTTTCTAAGAACTTGCTATGTAAGAAGGCTAAATTTAGTCTTCTTTTCAAGACTGTAAGCCTCACAAAGATAGAGATAATGCCTATCTTGTTTACTGCTGATTCCCAGCCTCTGATTATATTAATGGGAAAACATATAATTATTAGATGAATGTACAAATGAATGAATGAATACAACAGGATCAGTACTATTTCAAAAGCTTTGCTAAAATATCTAGAATAGTTGTTGTTTTTTTCAAATTCCTAGGAGCATAAGGACTTCTGCATAGTATATACAAATCTGAAGAATATTTCATCTTCTCAAACTTGAGCTCACTTTTCTTCATGAAGGGTCAGTGAACTATTAACAACATGTGATTTTCTTTCTCCTTATTCTTGGTCTTTCTTACTCTCTGAGCCCAATATTAAAAGATTTCTTTTTCAAGATTTGTGTCACTTGTTTCCATTTTTATTAAATCTCAAATCTAAATATTCCATTTACCAATTAAAATAATTCCTTCTGTTTTTATGCCCACATTACACCACACACCAGAATTATCTGATGCCAGAAATTTCTGACATTTTTCGTAGAACTATACGATATAGGACTATCAATCAGCTTACTCTTCTTGCTACATCTGACTTAGGTGACACTTTTTCTTTCAGCTTTGAGATATTATTGATATATAACATAAGTTTGAAGTGTATGATGTGATGATTTGATTCATGTATATATTGCAAAATGATTACCACAAAGGATAGTTAACACCTACATCCACTCACATAATTACTCTGTGTGTGTCGGGGGTGGGGGGCGGGTAGTAGTAACATTTAAGATCTACTCTTTTAACTTTCAGGTATTAATATAGTACTGTTAACTATAGTCACCGTCCTGTACATTAGATCCCCATGACATATTCCTCTTACAGCTGAGAGTTTGTACCCTTTGACCAACATCTCCCCATTTCCTCCACCTCCCAGCCCCTGGAAACCACTATTACACTCTCTATTTCTTTGAGTTCTGATTTTTTAGATTCCACACAAAAGTGAGAATATACAGGATTTGTCTTTCTCTGCCTGGTTTATTTCATTTAGCATAATGCCCTCAAGGTCTATCCACACTGTCACAAATGGCAGGATTTTGTTTTTTTGTGGTTAAATAATACTCCACTGTATATATTATACCACCTTTTATTATCCATTTACCTGTTGCTGGGCACTTAAGTTGTTTCCCTATCTTCGCTATTGTGAATAATGCTACAATGAACATAAAGATACAGATATCTCTTCAAAATAGTGTTTTCATTTCCTTTGGATATATACCTAGGAGTGGAATTGCTGGATCATAAGGTAGTTCTTTTTTTATTTTTCTTTCTTTCTTTCTTTCTTTCTTTCTTTCTTTCTTTCTTTCTTTCTTTCTTATTGTTTTTTTAAGAACCCTTCATATTGTTTTCCACAGTGACTATGCTAGTTTACATTCCCACCAATAATGCACAAGGGTTCCCTTTTCTCCGTAGCTTCACCAATACTTAGTGTCTCTAGTCTTTTTGACAATAGCCATTCTAACAGGTGTGAGGTGACTGCTTCACTCTGCTTTTGATTTGCATTTCCCTGATGATTAGTGATAGCGAGCATTTTTTTTCCATACCTGTTGGCCATTTGTAGGTCCTTTTTGGAAAAAAAAAAAGCCTATTCAACTCTTTTGCTTATTTTTTAATTAAAGTATAATTAACTTATCATGTTATATTAGTACAAAAATAGTCATTCAACAACTGTATACAGTCTGCTATGCTTACCACGGTAAGTGTGGTCACTGTCACTATACAGTATTACTGCCATATTATTGATTACATTCCCTATGCTGTACTTTTCGTCTCTGTGGCTTATTTATTTTATAAATGGAGATCTGTACCCTCTTAATCCCCTTTATCTATTTCACTCATCCCACTCCCTACTTCCCCTCTGGCAACCATCACTTTGTTCTCTGTAATTGAGTTTGGTTTTCTGTTGGGTTGTTTCTTCGCTTGGGTTGTTTCATTTCTATTTTTTCAGCTTCCACATGTAAGTGAAGTCATATGGTATTTGCCTTTCTCTGTCTGACTTATTTCACTTAGCATAATACCCTCTAGGTCCATCCATGTTGCAAATGACAAGATCTCATTATTTTTTATGGCTGAGTAATATTCCATTGTGTGTGTGTGTGTGTGTGTATATACCACATCTTCTTTATCCATTCATCTATGAATGAACACTCAGGTTGCTTCTATATCTTGGCTATCATAAATAATGCTGCAATTGATATAGGATTGTATATATCTTTTTTAATTGTTGTTTTCATTTTTGGGGTTTAAATACCCAGTAGCAGAATTACTGGATCACCTGGAATTTCTATTTTTAATTTTTTGAGAAAACTCTATACTATTTTTCAGAGTGGTACACAAATTTACATTCTCACCAACAGTGCATAAGGGTTTCTTTTTCTCTACAACCTCACCAACACCTGTCATTTCATATCTTCTTGATACTAGCCATCCTTACAAGTGTGAGGAGATATCTCATTGTGGTTTTGATTTGCATTTACCTGATGTGCATCTTTTCATGTGTTTGTTGGCCATCTGTATGTCTTCTTTGGAAAAATGCTTATTCAGGATTTCTGTCCATTTTTTAACTGGATTGTTTGGTTTTTAGTGTTGAGTTGTGTAAATTCTTTATATATTCTGGATATTAACCCCTTATGAGATAAATCATTTGCAAGTATCTTCTCCCACTCACTGGACTGCCTTTTTGTTTTGTTGATGGGTTCCTTTGCTATCCAAAAGCTTTTTATTTTGGTTTAGTCTCAATAGTTTATTTTCACTTTTTCTTTCCTTACTTGATGAGACATATCCACAAACATGTTGCAAAGGGTGATGGCCAAGAAATTACTGCCCATGTATTCTTTTAAGAGTTTTATGGTTTCAGGTCTCACACATATGTTTTTAATGCTTTTTAATCTTATTTTGTGTATGGTGTAAGAAAGTGATCCAGTTTCATTCTTTTGAAGGTAGCTGTCCAGTTTTCCCAACACCATTTATTGAAATGACTGTCTTTACTCCACTCTATATCCTTGCCTCCTTTGTAATAGATTAGTTGACCATATAGGTGTGGGTTTATTTCTGGGCTAGCTATTCTGTTACATTGATTTATGTGTCTATTTTTGTGCCAGTACCATACTGTTTTAATTACTAGAACTTTGTAGTATATCATGAAATCTGCCTTCTGCCCATTTATTTAATTAGGTTTTTTGTTTGTTTGTTGCTATTGAGTTGTATGAGTTAGTTAGGTACCACTTTAACACCTGCTCTATATTCCAAAATCAGGAACATCTCCCATCTACTTTCTTCTTTTCTCCCATTCTTTTTGTCCATGTATGTTTATATACTTATTAATCTTCTGTGATTTTAATTGGGTTTCATGAAGCAAAGATAAATGTTTATGTTCTATCGAACATGTTAAACTGAAAGTCCATAACATCAATAATACTTTGTCTTTATTTCTGGGTTTATTAAGTGAGAAGTCATTGTTCGAAGTATGAAAGTGATAGGACAAACCTTCTTATACACAAACCTATATCGAACCTTCATTGACCTGTACTAGTACCTAGAAAGGGACATTCACAGAGTGCTTTTCCAGCAGATGCCCTTGCAAATCAACAGAGGGAAGAGTAAGAAAGGAACATGATAAATGGGAGAATAAACATATCATAAACTTTTCCCAGACTTAAACTATGATTTAACAAGATCTATTTCAAACCCTATGTGATGAAAAAATTCCCTTTAAAATACCCTAACCCTTAATAAGTGTTAATCTTATTTCTACTTGAACATTTCCAGTGAATAGAAGATTACAACCCTAAGACAATCCACTGCATTTTTATAGAGTTTTCATTATTTAAATCTCTGAGTTAGTCTCTAGGATGGTAAAATGTTCAGCACAGCCAAGTAGCAGAGCACTTCCCTATGACAATGAACATGCAGAATCTATTCTAGTGAGTACAGGGGCAGTAGCAGCAATAACTACATCCAGATTCCAGAGTCAGTAGTTCTAGTAGCAGCACCCAAGTTCTAAGGTGGGCATAGTCAAGAATGCAAACGTCCATATATGAACCCAATAGATCACTCATTCTGCAAAATAACTTTAAGATTTGTCTCTGTGTAATCCACAATACAAACTTGAATCTCCAGGTTTTTTTCCTGGAGCTTGCCTTTAATATCTTCTTAATAATTAAGTAATACCCAGTATCCTTTTAACAAATTCCTTTTCTGCCTTAAGTTAGCCAGTGGGATTCTTTTGTGCACAGCTAAAAATCTCTGATTGATGAGAAGTATTATTTAACTCTTGAATAATAAATTTGACAAAACTAAAGATTGATTAAACAAAAGTGAAATAACTCTTTGAAAATATTACTAAACAATGTCAGAAGCTAATATCAGCATTGGAATATGAACCTCTTCATGAGAAGTCAGTTTCTTAGTTTAAAAGAAGCAAACTTGTCCTTCAAGTTTTTCTTTTCTCAGAGTACTGTGCTTTATTCAGTAAGTTTCTCCTCTGGAAATCAGAAGCATCAATAAGGCTCAATGCCAGGAACTGAGCACTCCCTTCTCCTAATAACAGTAGGGTAGAAGTCAATTATTGTACCCCAGCTGCTCAATGAGTAGAAAATGAGAATTGATGGCCTATTCAAATAGTTGAGGCCAAATTATAATTTAAGAGAGGATCAAATATTTCTCTCAAGTATTTTTGGATTTTACTGAAATAATTAATGCTAGTTAATACCTCTAAATAATATAAAGATATTATTAACAAAACTTGATGTACAAACATAGTAGAACTTATTGGCCAAGTAAAAATCCAGCAAACCTTACGTTCCATTTTTTCTCATTCAATACACATGGTAAAAACATGAAATCACTAGGATTTATAAAGGCAGATTTGGCAGACTTCTTCTATTTACTGGGACTGTGAGCTATAAAATTGAATTTGGGGCTCTATCTCCAAGAAAAAGTTATTAGTTCTCAGAATAACGACATGTTAGTGGATCACACATAGATAAAAGATTTCCATTATGACTGTTTTTAGCTATGATTTACAGTGGCCTACATTGTTTTATAATGACTTTCAATTTAAAAAATGTACATTTACTGTTAGTTTCATAGATGTAGTCACAATTCATTGTGGGCTTGAGAGATTGATCCTCTTCAGTAAAAGAAAGAAAGAAAGAAAGAAAGAAAGAAAGAAAGAAAGAAAGAAAACTTAATGTACATTAAATAGGCATTTAGGTTATATTTCCAAGCATGCCCTTTAGTAGAATTTTAAGGGGAAAATAAGTGTAAAAATTTTTAATAATTGCTTAACTGTTTATTGTCTTTAGATAGAGCCTAGAGGAAACCGGTGAATAAAATTGCCTGATATAGAGCTCTAGCCCCGTATTAGTACATTATTCTGATTGTCTACTCATTTGCACCCAGGTGCAAAAGAAAATCTCACATACTCAGCTCTCAATTAGCACTTGGTGTAGAAGTACCATTGAATAACACATTTACCCAACAACTCTTGATTTCACCCACACCTTTATTTTCCAGCTCATAATATAGGCAGAGTTGCCAATGATTTCAACCAAAGCCTTGGGCCTTCTCATAGTATCTAGCTTGAAGCCCATTCTGAAATTTCCCTAACTCTGTTTACCATTCCTCTAAACCTCTTCTCTTACTTACAATATAAGATTGATCTTTACTCCAAACTAGACCTCGTAAAAGCCAAGGGATACATCTAGTGCCCAAATCACACTGTGCCCCACCCTACTCCATCTTAGCTTGGTCTCTGCCTATGTTCTTTCTCCTTAATTTCTGGACAGTTGGTCTGTCTCCTACTCTCATCTTTTCATCTAAAATTAAAATCCACAAAAGTTGCATCCCTTTAGGCTCAAGTAGATAATAACCTTCCTAGATCTACTCAATTCCCTTGACCTATACAAGATCTATATGCAATACAGAGTCATTTTGAATCTTCTATCCTTGCTTAACCATAATGATCAAAGAGATACAAATACAGCGATGTAAATGAGTGAGCAAAATTAAGTGGAACATAATATTTTATCATTATTATATAACAACAATGATAAGCCACACACATATGACTGCAAGTTTAGTTGTCCAATTATTTTTATAAAATTATGAGAAGTAAAAACTAATATCTATTGAGTACCTATCATTTACCAAGTCTGTACCAGAAAGGTGAAGAGTGTTAGCTGTTTTCCTTTTATTTTCAGATGAAAAACAAAACAATGCCCATAAAATAAGTAAACAAACAACAATAACGAAAAACACCACAGCCCAGACAAAATTTTCTAAGAAATCATATTTGGTAAATTGCTGAGACAAGATTTGAACCAAAGTTTTGTGCAAGCCCAGGCATTATACACCTTCAAACGTTTGACACTACCTTAAAATAATAATTTATTTGTCTGATAACAATAAGGCCTCTCTGAATACGTTCCAAGAGAACTAGCCATAGAAGTTCTAGAAAATCACTATTATTATATGGGAAAGGTGTGCCATCCCTATTCTGCTAATAAGAAACCTGCTTTACAAAGAGGTAAATAATTTTATCTAAATTACACAATTAGTTACTGGCAAATCCAAACTAGAAACCCACATTTTCTAGTGACTTAGTTCCACTAGAGGATGTTCAGAGAAAGGAGACAGAAGGTCTACATTCAACTCATATATTTCATATGGCTTGAAAGTAAAGCAAAGTAATTAGGCCAGAACAAGGGTCAATCATACTGTCCCATGCAAACTAGGATCTCTGGTCACCCAACCTAACAAATAGTGGTTATTTTTAAAGTGTTAGCGTATTTCTCCTTCAAGAACCAGATGTAGTCTCACTCTTATCTGGAATAGTAAGATTGGAGCACTAGTCATTAAAACTGATTAGCCAAATGTTAAAATTTGTTAAAAACTAATGTTTATTTTCTAACGGAAATGTCAGAGAATGTCAGAACAAATTATTTCCACAGGTGACATATTAAAGTATTTATCATCCTATTTCTTCTTATATCAATGGGTCCCAAATTATTTTCTCTCTAATAAACAGAAAAACAAAATTTTCCTCACAATGTATAATGAGGAGCTGAACCAATAATATCCATGTTCTCTATAAGTTTGATCTCTAAATGTCTACGACTCTAAGAGTGTCTAACACTACACAAATAGAAACCAAAAGCAAGGAACAAATAGAGTTCACCATACTCCATGTATCTATTTTACTGAAGACTAGAAAATTCTAAATTATTGTGACATCACAACACTATACTATACTACACACACACACAAGCACTTGCACACACACACATTTCTTTTTATCTTACAATATTTCTTTCCAAAACTGTAACTATAATTGGAATAAATTGTGAGGAGATAGAAAAGGGGGTTTAAGACACCAGCAATTTTGAGATACTGAAGAATTGTAAAAAAAATCTGACTGCATTTTATGATTAAAAAAAATAAATAAAAGATACTCTCAGATTTCTCAAGTGTCTGAGACAAAAGCTAAAAATAGCATTAAACTGGTATTTTAAATTATTAGTAGTAAACAGATTTTTATACATATTTTTATAAAAACGCTTTTAAAGATTAATTTGATATTTTTCATATGTAGTAAAGCACAGTTTACGTCATCAAGTAAATTACCAACAGTAATACAAGCTCTGAGAAAATAGAAATCAAATGAAAAGTCAGTCGCTAGAATATTTGGATGGTAAAAAAATTTTAATGACACATAGGTAAAATTAGACATCACTTTTTGCTATCTTTCATAAACTAATTGGATAGTTCTAAGACTAAACCAACACATTAAAAAATAGTACACATTCTATGGTCTACATTTATAAAATAATCTGAACAAAATATTTTTATACATACATTTTGTTATGAAAAGTAGCATGAGATCAAAATCATCTCTGCCATTTCAATGGCAGGGGCACATTGGGCAAGTCACCCAATGTTCTGAAAATCAATATATTTATTTATAAAATTAAGGATATTAACTTTTCATGACCTACTATTTTCTCAAGATTATTATAAAGATTAACCAAAACATTTTATAAACCATAAAATCATATATTAACATACCTATATATTATTCTGTGTGTGTCTAATGGTCAATTAAAATAAACTGTTTCCAAGAAAACAAGAATTTATTTTCTTATCCAAATGACTTGGGTTGAGTGTGAGTGCAGCTAGCCCAGCATTATGCCATTAATTCAGGATGCTATATACTAGCAGTGATGAAAAAATATAATCTACAAGAAAATACATCTAACCAGTTATAAGGAAGATGTTTTTTTTCAATAATAAAAATTTAGAATGTGAGAGAAGTATAAAATTAAGGAAAGGAAATTGGACAGCATAAGTAAATCAAGAATGTTTGGGTGATTTACATTATACCATCGTTGTATGTTTGCCCAGCAAGGATCTTTTTATTTTAACCAACGCTCGGGAAATTATTCACCCTTTAAAAAAATTTGACTATACGTTTCAATCCTCTTTCCAACTAGTAATGCTCAATGGTCTGACAGTTTTTTTAAGTATAAAAGGCATTTACAACTGAACTGCATTGAAGTTCTTTCCCCTATTTCTTACACCACATCCAGCTAATTGCTCTTTAACATGCTAACAGAAGGATAAGCTGGTACATAATAATTCAGGCATGCACCGATCCCATAATGCCAGGAACTCCGAAGCAGCATGAGAAAACATCAGATTTTTGGCATGTGGGCTAGATGTTTAAATCTGCATAGATTTGAGCCAATTAGACTTGTCAGACTCCAATCCAGTTGAGAGTGACCCCTGATGGTGGAAAGACATGTGGGACAAGCCACAGAAAAGCTTGCAAATGTCAGAGAGGCCAAAAGGTGCCCCACTGGCCTCAAAACTATTAATTAGCAACCAGCAAAAGCACCACCAAAGAATCGCTGCCCTAGCACTCCTCCTCCAGAGGTTGCTGCTACTCGGCCTCATTATCATCTGGATGGAAAACAACACCCTATCCTGGGAGCTCTGGGCAACACTCTTATTGATTAAGTTCCCACAGTGTTAAATCATTCTGTAGCTTTCACTCCAATCTTCCCACCCCTGAATAATAAAACCTTCAAAGGATTTACTGGGATGGAGAGGGAAGTGGGGGAGCCAGGAGAGAAGGAGCACTGCAACATACTGTTTATGTAGTGCCCACAATGTCAGCATAAATCAGATCCCAGGAAGGCTTTAACAGACAACATCTAAAAGGAAGTTAATCTGAAATTTCTCTTGTACTTTAGTAAGTACCAGTATTATTTCCTTAAAAAAATTCTAACATACCTATTATTTCTAAGTCACCTGTGCCAAATAAAATCACGACACTAAGTTATTCTTCTACAAATCTTCAGTGGCCTTACTTGGTCTGAAGATCACAAATGGTCTGATAGATGCTGTTCAAATGTGCATAGCAAAACATTCCAAGGAGGTAGAGATGAAAGCTAAAAGCCAGAACCATAACTTGAATCTCATAAGAAAAATATACATATAAACTTTCACTCCAAATAATTTAGACTTTTTTAGTTATAGAGTAGTTCTAAACACAGATGAAACTGAAATTAACGCAAGAAAATAGTAACTGAGATGTAATAGATTCACTATATATATTGTATAGCAGTTAATGACAGTTTTCTCATCTGTAAAACAGAAATTATAACTATATTGCAGAGTCGTAAATGTGGAGATTAAAGAAGAGCATTTTATGAAATCCTTAATATATGCTTAACATACAGTAAGTGCTCAAAAAATATAGCTGCAATTGCTATCATCACTAGTAATATAAAGCAAATAACTAGTAACGTGCTTGTTCTGTAAAACAGTATGTTTCAGCTATTGGATCTACTTGAAGCAATACATCTACACTCCAAGCTATTTCCTGTTTCAGACAGAGAAATAATAAAATAAATGTTAAGTGGACATATAAGATCTATACCTATTTGCGGTCTCTCAGCTAGCATCCCTTGACAAACTGCCTGATTCTGACTTAGTAAGACCCATCTTCTGTCAAAACAGAGAAAGACATACTCAAGGGAAAACAAGAGATCTAAATTGGACTGAGAGGAAATCTAAGTTGGACAAACTTGACTATGAGTTCAGTGTGATGTCCCTATTTTTGGACAGCTGAGCTGGAAGAAGGAAATCAGCTAGCCAACTTTTAGGTAAAAAAAAAAGTAATGATTTCACTTCATTATTTCATTGTGTGTAACAGTATACCACAACCATGACACGTGGCAATTAGAATGTCCAAGTCAGTGGAAAGGAAGTGATAACTTATGGATTTTGTATGAAGTTAGGTCTATATTATGGTTACATAAGTGAAGTCATTTTTCAATATATTTGACTCATCCTTTATGTTCCATATATCACTTATGAAAAGGTTTGTGGTCTGAAAACCCATGGGGAGAGGGGAAGGGGACAATTTAAACTTGGCAAGCTTGAAAATAAGTAACAGGGATAAAAACAGGATTTTAGATTTGGCAAGTGAAAATACAGTACATTATTCTCCAGAATGTTTAGCATAATATTTAGCAATACAAGATGAAAATGGAATCATTGAAAAAATAGTCCATGCAATAAAGGAGAGAAAGAGACCTTTATGAAAAGTACATGAGGTTAAAATAGACAACAAATTATATAAAATAGGAACTTTAAAAACAAAGGTGAAATCAAATATAAAATGTCTTATGGATAGATACCCAATCCTCTGTCAATGCTCCATTCCTTCTATTAAACTTGTAATTGCTGTACATGCGACCACATATAAAGTTGCATACAAGACAGCAATATCAGCATTAAAAAAGTCAAAAAAAATATTCACTAACTTGAATTGCATTGATTCACTTTATGTTTTCAAGAGAATAATGTGAACTAAAAATCATATTGGAAGTCAATTTACAATTTACAGTCCCTGCCAAGTAAGTAGAGATGATAAAATTATTTTTCAAATGGACATTTGTTAATACTGTGCTGAAATTTTTCCAAATGTTTAAGCTCAAAATGTCACTAGAAAAGCACTCTTTGTAGAAATGTTGACTGATGACAAGAGTAACTGGACAGAATTCACAGCTAAAGCACAAAAAGATAGTTTGCTATTATATTTCCAAATTATACACAAATTGAACTGCTTTGGCTCTGAGGCTACATTTTGGCAAAAGACTTTACTCTTCAAGTTTCTAGTTTCCCAACCAATTCCACTGTTTTCATGAAAAGGAAAAAAGCATAATAAGTGTTCACCTCTGAACACAGTGGGATTGATTATACAAGAAGCTGCATGTGGAAGCAAAATGCCAAAATACATTCTAGGCTCCCCTACATACCTCCTGCAATATTGAATACTTTCCAGTAGTAGGTCTACATTCTCAGCCACATATATGGAGATAACAGAGATGATTCTCACTGGGGAAAAGAATGCTCCCTGCTCCTCCCTCCGACCCTATCAATAGCCTCATTAATGCCAACAAGTCACAGTGGGAACAATTTGAAGACAAAACCCTCCTAGCAAACACCCATCACTGAACTCAGCAGAAAATAACTGAGCTCTCTGATTTAACTTTACTATTATTTTCTTAATAAAAATTTAAAAGTATGGAAATCTATGACAAGCAGTTAATGTAAAGGGGGGAAGACTTTGAAGTACTTTACAGGTGTAAAACTCTTTAACAGTCATTTATTAAAAACTAAATAACATTTTATTTAAGCCTATAAGGTTAATGTGACAACCATATGAACAATAATTTTTTTTTAAAGGAGAGAAGGAAGCCAGGTGAAATCAGCACTACGTTAGTGCACTCTAATCCAAAGAGGGGCATGTGCCACCTGACCTCCATTAGGTAGTGCCCAAGTTCCTGAGGCTTCAGTCTTGAAAACACACGTATACAGTCCCTGCTGATAGCGAGACCATCTGCCAACTGCAGAATTAGTCAAAGAGGTGGTTGAGCCCACACCCAGGAAGGCATATAAGAATCAGCTTTTTTGGATGAAATTATTTCATTTCAGCTGGCACTTTCCTCCCAACCCCCACATACACACACCAGACCACACCACACACAGACACAGACACACAATTTTTCTTTAAGATAAAGTGAATTATCCTAAACAACATTCTGGGAAAGTTCTTTCCCCTAATCCTGAGGCCTGGGCTATTTCCTCAGAATCTTGCTCTACATCATCAGAATGAAACTCTTGCTGGGAAGGATGAAAATAATGACAACTCCAACTGAGAGGCCATTCACATCATTCATAATTATAGAACAGGATCACAGTGGTTACAGAATGGGTGGGGGGTTGGAGAGTAAAGGAGAAAACCATTCGGTCATAAAAGCCATTTCTTACCAAGGCTGAATACTGGGTCTTAACAGAAGTTCAAACACCTATATTTATCTATCACTTCAGTAAGAGCTGATTTGACAACTCATTTCATTAATTTAAATGCAATTTAAAAGAGCTGATCCCAAGTAAGTAATTATTTAACTAAGGTTTTAAAACTAATCACTACAGTTTCCTTCCCTGTAATACTTTCACAGTACACTAGCATGGTATGTTACAATAAAGCATGATTATACTTGTCCCTTAATGATGAAATGACAATTCTAACTAAAAGACCTTGTATTCTTGCTACTTCATCAAGACACCATCAATATATTTTTTGCTCCTTCAAGTAAACATTTTGGACTAGCAGAATAGAAATTATAACTTAACCATAGTTGCAATCTTGAAGTTCATTCTAGTAAATCTGATCACCACCCAAACAAATGCCCATCAGTTTGAATTGAAGGTGAAATATCCCCTTCAAGTGTCCAAAACTTTGCTTTGTTCATACTAACACTGTATTTTATTCATCTTTTTCATCAAGAGTGCTAAAATTTAACTAGAATAATTCAGGACTATGATAAATTACTACTATAAACTGTGTATTAAAGAAGCAAAAGTATTCCTCGTAAAAAAAAAATGAAAACCAGAAAAAGGACTAATGAAAATCTCCTTTTATGTAAGTTAGTTATAATAAACCAGTCTACAATGGAACATCAGTAATTTCTGCTAGCTAGTTTTACTGAGAGATGATGAGTCAAAAAAGTGCCACATAACTAAAAACAAGAGGGACAAAAGTCTCTGCCAGCTGCTGTCATATTACCCTATTGTATGTTACTGAAGGATCTAGGGTTTCATTTTTGTAACATTTTGGCAAGCATAGGTGTCCCTCTTTCATTTCCACTGAAACTCACTGTGAAAGGTTTATGTAACAGTGATGGAATGCTGATCCCACAACAGAAAACCAGTATTTTTATTCTAGTTAATAAAAACTAGGTGTTTTTTTTTTAATTTTTTTAGTAATTTCTTTTACTGTCACTAATGGTCTCATGATAATAATCATAGTATATAATCTGACACAAGTGCTCTTAAAGAAATTTCTGGTAAAGGACTGCAGCCTCTGTGGGAGGTAACTGTTGGAATTATCTTAAACCACTACCTGTCTTCAGCTACAATAGAAAAGGCCTTTAATCAAAATAATCCTTTTTCAAAAGAGCAACTTTTTTCCTTCTGCAATTCACTCATCTTAAAAGAGCACTATAGCTTTTGTGCATAACTTAATTCATTCTTCAAGACAAGTACAAAATTTGTCACTGACATTTAGCGCCAGCCGTAGGCAATGGATAAAATGAACTAGTTAGCAATTTAACCTGTAAAAAAACAGAGTGGGATGAACAATTTTCTGCCATCAAAGCAAATGGCTAACATTTAGCAGGATTTTATTTTTATTTTTCAGCCCATCCCATCTTCAAGAAGAAAGAAGTCAGGCTAACATTTTTTCAGGGTCCTAAATCTTCCTCTCAGCCTATTCCTTTAATGGTTTCAAGTAAATGACTATCCAGAGGATAATTAGGCACTGTGCTGTCGCATCGTGTCAGGTCACAGCTGGATTTAGTCAGCATTAACCTTTGGGGAGAATTGGAATATCAGTATCATTTAAAATTAAAGACGTGTAAGCAGGCATTTCTGGAGATGTTAGAAAAGTAATTGTCTGTAAATTGTTTGACCTTGAGATTTAATTGCATGCACAACACACATTCCAGCAAGAGCCCTGGACTGTCTTCATCCTTTTACCTCCAAACCTCACTCCACAGGGCCCATTAGGCTACCTGTGGCTTTTTTAGTAAAATATTAAAGATTTTGGCCTTCAATTTAAAACAAAAGCTTTGAAGCATTGCTAAATAGACTAAAAATTTAAAGCAAACATGCTTATCAATCAGAATACCAATTTTACTATATAGTTTTAAATGCACACAGACATAGTTATGTTTGAAGGCTCAGTTTAAATCTCATCCCCCCCATTCTTTTCTGCTAACAAGTTTGCATATTTTGCCTTATTCCCTTTTACCCTAATGAGACAGCTTATGCTTTCAAAGTCCCTCAAGCTAGGCAAATCTCTCCACCACTTCCACTGTTAATAATGAAACTTTGTAATTATACAAATCCAAGGTGGCCAATCAGCTTTCTAGGCTGAGCCTTCGGGTGTCTCATAAATTATTCATGTGACACTTGGGCCTGTGAACTCACTTGCTCATATTAGAAGCCTAATTAATATTTAATCACACGTGCAGAGGGCACTTGGAGCTGCACTGTCCCTGAAAGAAGGGTAAATATAAATGTGCATATGCCTTGATGCAAATCTCATTCAGTATCAAAAGGAAGTGTCTATTGGCATACAGAAGGGACCATGAAACACACTAGATGCCTTCCAGTGTGATTCACCCCCACGAAGCCTACTACATACCAGGCACTGTGCAGGACCCTGAGAAAAGGAAGTTGAAACCCCTATCCCCCAGGGCACACATGAATCCTCTCTGGTTTGAAACCAAGGGATTTCAAAGCCTTTGACAGGTAAATATTGCCTTTTCAAATTCCAAACAGAAAATAAAAAATTGAACATAGTTATCCAGCAGTCTAGAAAGGAATGATACACATCCACATTCTCAAAGGACATTTGGCCTTGGATAGTATTCATTTTGTTTCTCCAGAGGCAGCAGCACTGTTAAGAAACATATAGCATACCTCAGTAACCTTTCCTGAGATTTCACTATTTTTTCCCTCCAGGAAAAAGGGCTAGAAAAATAAGCCAAACATTATCTGGCTTGGCAGACTCAAAGACAACTGCGATTTAGTGGAGTTATCTTATGCTATACAAAGAAAAATAAAATACGTTCTTTCAAAGGGTGAGTGGAAAAAAATACAGACCCATTGCCAGTTATGGCACACCAGAGGTCTGTGAGATAAGAGAAATAGTTACCGACAGAGAAGTATGATCTGGGTCCACAGGCATAGCTACTGGATAGAACCAGCACTATTATGCTGTGAGAATCTATACTCCCAGGTTATACAGCTTTAAAAGTACAGCCAGTAGCACTGTTTGCAAAGATCTCTTGTCTTTGATGACATCTCCTTTCTGCCAGAAATGAATCTATTGCCTTCCCCTGGAGCTGCCATGCTATAATCATCACAGTAGACAACTCCACCTTAAGAGTATCAATGAGGAGACAAAGTTTATGGCTCTTTGGGCATTTATATTGCAGTAGCCCCAACATCTCATGAGGTGATTGTGCTGGGACCTTTTAGCAGATAAGTCAAGTGATGTGATGATGATCCTTTTACCAAACGCAGAAAGGGCAAAGAATTAACAGGGCTACCATTTAAGGAGTTAACTAACCAAATGCTCTGTAATAATCCTAGGAAATGGTATCGCTGGCTACTCTGTTATTTTACTAATGAATTAGGATGAATCCAAATATGGTCATGATAACTTAAAGTCAGCATAATTAGTAGAAATAATGGTACCATGTGTCTACTAGGATTCGTACTAAACTTTCTTCTTCCTGATCAAGAGTAAAACATCCTTAAAGATTTGCACATCTATGATGAAATCCTGTTGCCTTTACCTGGGTCCTCTCAAATATCCACCCAATCTCCTACGATTCTAGAAGGCACTCACAGCTGAAGATCCTTTTTCCTCCGTTACACAGGTCCAGATTAATTCTAATTCTTTATCAATTTGGAACTTTGCATAGAAATTGTGCATAGATATAAACCATACAGACCCATGAGGAGTATATCTCAAATGTCATAAGACAAATAGCCATTGATTTCTAAAAGACAATGAATTTGTAGTCCCTAAGATCTGAGTTCAAATTTCAGCTCTCTTTATTGCTGCGGCTTTGGGTGAGATATGCACTCTCATCAAATCTCAGTTTTGTCACATACATGAATTTGCTAATACCTACATAAAAGATTAAGGTAACATATGTAAAGCATTCATTAAATGCCTAGCATGCAAAAGGTGCTCAAACAATGCTAAATAATAAGTAGTTATCAGGACTCCCAATTCATCCAATCATTCATTCATTCTTACCCCAATCTTTGCTAGTTTTAATAGGTTATTATACAACAATAACTAGAAATCATGGTACCTATTTATCTTGAAGAGAATGAGGGATTACTCCTTCAGCTCTGTTTTTAGCATGATCCTGATGAGACTTATTGCTTTTAAGAGTTGCATATGGTTATTATCAGCAAATAAAAAGAAGAGGGAGCATGGCCAAATGTTTCTATACTACTTTAGAAAATCACTTCATATCATCCACAGCCTGATTGTTAGCAAATCTTGTTCATCACTAGTCACAAGCTGACAATCAGTAGGAATTGTAACTCCAGGAAGTTCAGTTTGGACTAAGCCAAATGATAGACTATGGTGTGCCAGAACTCAGAGTGAGGTTTTTCTGAGTGAGAGGGATAGAGGTATAACAATTGCAAATATAACTCCTGGACCCCAGATCTACTTTGGCAAAATCTTGAGAAATGACTAAGATGTAGAACTAAGCAATCCTAGGTGACTTCCCCCCAACTCCTGCCTATGGTTTTAACTGAAAGGCTAATTTATACTGTAGAGTGAAGAGCTGAGACTATTCAAATATTTTCTGCCTCTGTAAGGACTGCCTCTGAAAGGGGGAAAGACTGAGCTTGCAGGTGGGAGGGGACGTAGTATGGAAAACAGCGAACTCAACTATGAAAAACTACAGATGGTGAGAACAAAGGCAGAATAATTGGGGGGTGGACTATAAAGGAACATTCCCATCAATTTAACAATATTCAAATAATTTTTAAAAAATAGATACCCATAATTAGACACTCCTCTAACACATCCCTGTGGAATGACTATATTTAGCAAATGAGTGAAATTATCCAAACTGCCACTGCATGGCAGGCTGGCATCAAGTGGTCACATATTTGATAGGCATAAAGCCTAAAATTCCCAGTCAAAATTAAATTTTACTTCCATGTTCACCTCTAGTATTATCTTTAACTCTATAAGGACAATCCTTATAGTGTCTCACAGGCATCACATGTAGTTATTGATATTCTATCTCCCACTCTATTCCATAAACCCTGAATCAGCATTTCTCAAAAGTGGTTCAGGGACCACACGTATCAGAATCCCCGGAAGCTAGCAGCTGAAGCCTGTATAGTTTGGTGAACTCATTTTAGAAAAACAAACGCAAGATTAGGAATCAAAGTTAGAAACAAATGTGAACATTTAGCACAAGAAATCACCACAAGGGTCACTTCAGGAATTTCACCCACAGTGCTTGTATAAAAATAGTTCCTGGTAAAAACCTGGCTCCCTACTCCACTTAGAATACTCTATAACATCTAGCAAATTCCAGAATTCTAAGGGCCACTGAAGTGAGAAGCTCTGTCAATTAAGTCCTGTTAGCTTCACAGTGAATCTGCCTCTGTCTGAGACAATTGTTAAAAATGGAGATGCCCACTGAGGAGGGCACTTGTTGGGATGAGCACTGTGTGTTTTATGTAAGCGATGAACCACGGGAATCTACCCCAAAAACCAACAGCACACTTTACACGCTGTTTGTCAACCAATTTGACGATAAATTATACTAAACAAATTTAAAAAAATAAAATAAAATAATTAAAAAAAATAGATATGCCCAGACCTTTCCAAAATCACTAACTTGGATCTTGTGTGTGAGAACTCAGGAATCTCCAAGTCCACACATGCAACTCTGGGGACCACTACCCTAGATGAGAATAAAGTACCTGAGGTCAAGAATCATGTCTTATCTACCCATATTGTTCTCCTTGCATGTACAACTTCCCTTTCCATATTCCTAGCTCACAGCAGGTATTCAATAAATATGTTGAATTACAAAGTTAAATGTTGAGGTGTTTTACTATCCTAACAAGATCCTTGAAGGCAGGGACTAGCTATGTATTTCTCTGAATCACTTCAGCACTTAGAACCATGTTCTATACATACTGGGCCCTCAAGAAACAGTGGAATAAACTGCTGTAACAGCATGAAATTTAGAAAACTGCACCAACTTGTAGAAAAAAAAGGATTGTGTGCCTATAAAAAATGAGATCCCTCTTTTTGGGGGATGTGAAAAAAAGACTGCCAAAGCACATACAAGGTTGAAAATCTCAAGCATTGTGTAGTTACATACACATCTATCTTTTCACTCTCCCGTATCGACGCTGTGAGTGATAACATTTAAGAGACTATATGTGGATAATGAGGGACACACAAATGCCTATTGTAAGGCTCAAACCTCACATGCCTCCCTAGCTCTGTGAGAAGTAGGGCAGTTATGTAAAGAGCAAAGTGGGCTGTGAAGACCTGGAGAGCAGCAGCTCCCCTGCTCCTCCCAGTGGTAACCATGTGGGAATCAGCCCCATGGGGCCAGATTTTTCAGGAAACGGTGCAAATCCAAATCACTATGAGAAATCTCTTAATTTTTAAATGCTATTGAGACTAAGGCAGAATTTTAAAAGGCATTGAATTGACCAAACAAAACATGTCTGCAGGGCATCATGATATAATCTCTAACACAGGCAGCATTCATAGACAACACTGAACTTAGAAACAAATATCCATACCACAGTCTCATTGTGTGATAACTTCCTAATCTGACTGTTGCCCTTCAATAACACTTTCTATATATCCATCTTTGGGCACAGTGCCAGAATATTTGATTCACTGCTGAATCCCTAGCACCTAGTACTCTACCTGGAATGTAATTGAAACACAATACACGATTGTTGAATGAATAATTGGAGCAAGCTTCATTAATCTTATAGGTGAAATTCAAAACCATATTACGGGGTGAATAAAGCAAGCCTAAAAGAATATGCATACAACATGATATCATTAAAGTTTAAAATATATAACATAATATTAAATATAGTCTATAGATTCATATGTACATAGAAAAAAATAAAGATCTGCACAGACATGATTAAGACAAATTTAGAATAGACAAATTTAGAACGGAATCAAGAAAAAGATATCCGGATTATGGAGGCATACATAGAAGACTTTAACTATATTTTTAATTTTTCTTTCTTAAGTTGAATCATGAGTATATGGTGTCAATTACATTCTTCTTAACTTTGTGAATTACTGAAATATTTCATAACAATATTTAAATAAACTTTTCACTTTGGAATAATTTTAGATGTATGAAAAAGTTGCAAACATAGTACAGAATTCCTATATACTCTTCACCCAGTTTTCCCCATCTTATATTAGTTGACATCTTACATTACTATGAAATATTTGTCAAAACAAAAAAGCTAACATGGGTGCATTATTACTAATCAAACTCCAGGCTTTAATTGCCTTTCACCAGTTTTTCCATTAATGCCTTATTTCTGCTCCAGGATCCAATGTAGGGACCACATTGTATTTAGTTGTTATGTCTTCCCCAGTCTCTTCTGGTCTGTAATCGTTTCTCAATCTCTCCTTGTTTTTCATGATATTCACAGTCTAGAGCACTACTGGACAAAGATCCTAAAATGTCTCCTACTGGCCTTTGTTGTGGTTTCCCTTATGTTTAGATTGGGGTTACAGATGTTTGGAAAGGAAACAACAGAAGTATATACTCTTCTCATCACATCACATCACATCACATCACATCACATCACATCATATCACATCAGGGGTATTGTTATCCACATGACATCACTGTTGATGTTCATTTTCATCACTTGGTTAAGACAGTGCTTGTCAGGGCTCTCCACAATAAAGTTAACTGTCTTCCCTTTCCTTGTTCTAGTCTTAGGAAATGAGTCACTTAGTCTAGCTCACTCTCAAGGGGAAAGAGTGTAGTGTGTAAGGCAAAGGGGGCAGAATTAAGCTCCAACTCCTGTAGAGGGAAGTATCTACACATAGGTAACAATTTTTTGAAAAAGAAAATTGCGTGTAGCATAACAAGAGAACAGGAGACATGAACAGGAGACATGAAGAGAAGAAAATTATACTCCCAGAAACATCCAAGGCTTTTCTGTGACCTGTGGAGACAATAGGATCTCCTATTCTTAGGATAAATATATGTGCACATTCAAAATGTCAAAACAGTCTCTTCTGGGAGTTCTTTCTTTAACTGTTCAAAGAATAACCAAATTTTCTAACAGGTAACCATTCTCTAAGCCTAGATAGGAATACCTGCTTTAATAAAAATGTAATAGTTGTTCTATTTAATAGAAAATTTCCTTTACAAGCATTTGACCACCTATTGTATTCAAGAGAATGGACTGGCACTGTGAAAAATTTCTTCTGAAATATGCACAATGTTTAGTACTTGCCAACCAAGGAGGTTATAATCTGGTATAGAGGGAGAGGGTTTAGATAGTTCGAAGATAAGTGCCCATATAACAATAGCCCAAGTCACACTGGGTTTGTTACCATGACGGAAATACTAATTCTGTATTGGAAGAGGAAAATATAGAATCCAAGTGAGAAGTATCTAGTGAGACTGTGCTTGCTGTGTATCATCTCTAGGAAATTCTCCTTGTCTTTTTCTAGAGAGGCACGATATCTGAGATCTAGGGTCCTGATCAACTTAAGTAGTAGATTCTACAACAGAAGACACCCATAAAAAACAAAAACAGCACTGCTATAAATACAGTCAATGCCAGAGTATAGTGTAGAAAGAAGAAAACTAAAAAATTACTCCTAAGAAAGAAATAAAGATTAAAAATTTTCACTGCATTAGTGTACTGTTCAGAAAACACTGGAATGACTCCTATTTGTTATCCATCCTCTCCTTGGCTCTGTGCCAACTTGTATTATCATACTTCTCCAGTCTTATTTCTCACTAGCTTCAACATGGCCCAACTGCTTCCATTAATTCAACTGTTTATTCTACTTTGCTCACAGTTTCCAAGATGAGGCCTCTAAATCTTGTACATTAGCCAAGAGATCGTTTTCCTTGTGAACCATTTATACCCAGTTCAGATAAACTCAAGCAAAACAAACAAACAAACAAAAAAACAAACAGTGGAGGGGTATGGCAACTGTCTCACATAACCGAAAATTCAGGGCAACTTCAGGACACTGGCTGTGATGACTGGCTCTCATTTTCTCTCTGGGTACTTCATTTTCAGGCAGGCTCTCCATTTACAGTGGTTCCTGGATGCTAAGGAGCATATCCTCACACCATAGCAACTTCAGCAGAAGAGATCTTATTTTTCCAATAATTCCATGAAAACCCTAGGACTGAATCTTATTGGACTGACAGGTCACATGTCCACCTTTGAAACAATAACCATGGTCAGGAAAGGAATATGCTAATTTGGTAGACCTGGATCACATGCTCACCCTTGACTTTGAGAAAAGAAAGGTAGCAGTCACATTGAAATCAAAGGACTGACAGGGAGTAGTGGTTCTCCAGAGTAAAATATGTTTCTTTTCTGTGATCATAAGGCAGAATGAGTACCCAATGGGCAAAAACAGTCGTATCTATCTTATCCTGTCTGCGTCATTTCCCCAAGTAGAATTCACTCATTTTTCTCATTTATCTCCTTAGATGGCTCACATCTCTGTTGTTCCTCATGTTTTTTTCTCATAAAATGTGTCATCTACTCTGACACTTGAAAAAGTTTGCTTATCTTTTAATAGCCTGTTTATATGTCCTCTCTTTTGTTAAGACTTCCATTAATGCTCCAGTCATGTAATTGCTCTATGATTCCATAGATCACATGTTCTCCATTTGATATTTCTCTCATTCCACCATATTAAGGTAATTTGTGTAATATAAATGCTTTGAGGGCAGAGAAGGTACCATTACCATCTTAGTTTCACTTGTCCTGAAGCAAAATGTCATATGAAAAGGAGTCATTTGATAAACACTTGTTAGACACATCCAAATCCTTCCTGCCTCAAATCTCTTCCCCTATTAATTCTTTCCCACTTTGATCAGCCATTTATTGGGAATCCTGTCCATATTTATACACACTTTTTTTCTGTTGCTTCTGCCAGGCTCTAAGTCTCACAGAATCTACCTGATCCTCAGCAATGGGGTCAGCTTTGTTCTATTCCCTAGAGACTACAGGCCAATACTGAGCTGAGGTGGAGGGATTTAAAGCATTTTCACCAAACACCTTAGAGAACTGCATTAACTAGTCCAGTTCCTCTTCTGTCCACGCTTCTGCCTTGGTGAGCTACATGGCACCCATTTCCTCTAGAACTGATTCTGTGTATAATCGATGGAATAAGGGGTTGGCATGCATTATAAAAGAGCAAGTTTTTATAGTCAAAAGATTTGTGACTAAACATAAATTACTTAATCTGAGCCTTGTTTGTTCATCTATGAAGAGGGATTTTTAAAATGCTTAACTTCACAGGGTTTTCTCAAGTATAAAATAAAATAACAAATATAAAGAGCCTAGCACAACATCTGATATATAACATGTAACAAATACTCCCAGTCTCTGCTAAAAGTCAATAGACCAGCTAACCTTCTTCTCTTCTTCCTCTATAAAACCTTCCCATCAAGGAATCTTATAGGGATATGCTTACTTACATGACCAAATACCATATTAGATAATTGAAAATTTAGTTGCTGTAATCAAAAACTTTCTGAAAATACCAATGGAATGAGATTTCTTCTGCAGAACCCAAGACCAAGTACAAATCTCTTCCCTAAACTGACTAAGCCTATATCTTCCTTCGTTATCCTAAAATTCTAACTAGTTAAATCCTCAGAATTGTATAAAGATGGTCCCATTTTATCCTGCAATTCCAAAGCCTTCATAACTTCCTTTTTCTAAGCCCCAGAGCCTGGGATTCATGTCTTGCTCAGATCCATGCCTTGCTCAATTCATAAACAGAACAATATGGGCTGAAACCAATGCCAAGTTCCATAATCAGGATACGCATGAACAAGTGCAAATAAAGAACTCAGAGACTTCCCTAAATATTCTTGGGGTAGATATTAGGGTGGTAAAGAGATAGGGAGGAAAAAAGGCAAGAAACCATCATTTAATTATTGTTTTATTTCTTATGGTAAAAAATGATGAACACAAAGAGCTGCTATCCTATTGTCCCCAGAAAAAAGAAAAGAAAAGAAAAGAAAAGAAACTTCCTTCCAAAAAGTATAATATAGAAAGGGCAATAAAGGAGTAACTTTACAGTGGAGAAATCTGACAAACATTGCCTCGGCCAGGTAATAGATGTTAATATTAGCAATGCTAAGTCACGTTGGGAGCACATACCCTCAACATGTGTGATAAAAATAATCTTTATACTTACTTTTATGGTCATAGTCTCAAAAACCCATAACCCTAGTTTAATCACAAGAAAAACATCAGACAAATTCCAGTGGAGAGACATTCCACAAAATACCCATCCTGTACTATTCAAAACTGTTGAGGTCATCAAAAACAAAGAAATGTCAGAAAAATTATCACAGTCTAGAAAAGCCTAAGGATACATAATTAAATGTATTATGGTATCTATCCTAGATTGGATCCTGGAACAGAAAAAGGACATTAAATAAAAACAAAGAAAATTGAAATAAAGTATGAAGTTTAGTTAATGTATCACTATTAGTTCAATAGTGGGACAAAAGTGATTTGATTAATGTAATAAATGTTAACAATAAGGGACACTAAGTGTAGGGCATATGGGAACTCTGTGCTACCTTTATAACTTGCCCATAAATCTAAACTATTCTAAAATAAGGAGTGTATTTTTTTAACCTGCCTACTGAATTTTAAGAAAAATAAATAAAAATAAATTCTTACCTAGACAGATGTAGTGAAAGTGTAGAACACCAAAGATAAAGAGAAGATCTTAAAAGCAACCAAAGAGAAAAGACAGATAAATTAAAAAGACTATCAGCTTACTTCTCACCAGCACAGTGGAAGCCAGAAAACAGCAGGTTAATATTTTCAAAGTGCTTAGAGAAAAAAACTTCAATTTAGAATCATATGCCCAGAAAAAAAAATCTCTGAAAATAAACAAAAGCAAAAGAGTGACATTTTTAGAGAAATTAAGATGTGAGATTTTACCATCTACCAACCCACATTAAGGAAATTATAAAGGATATTCATGGGGCAGCAGAAGAAAAATGACTGCAGATAACAGTCAAATATAGACAAATAGAAAATTTGGACTACCAAAACCAATAATAAAGATACCTAATTTTCATTATCAAAAAATATTGGAATTAAAATTCATATAAATAAAGAGAGGGATAACAATAGTAAATTTTTCTTTGGTATTACATAAAGAAGGCAAAGGTACTATTTATATTTAGGTTTAAATTAAATATCTGTATCCTTATTACTAGGACAATAATTAAAAGAATAGAAATAGAATCTACCACTTCCAAACTAGTCAAGGAGGAAATTAGGAATGAGAAAAAAAAATTTTTTGTTATTCAAAAGGAAGGCAAAAAGAGAGAGAGAGAGAAACAAAAAGGCAAGTAGAATAAAGCAGAATGAATGTATAACATAAAACAAAAT
The DNA here is from genome assembly GCF_018350155.1 of Leopardus geoffroyi. Lineage (NCBI taxonomy): Eukaryota > Metazoa > Chordata > Mammalia > Carnivora > Felidae > Leopardus > Leopardus geoffroyi. The sequence continues at coordinate 87,821,391 of NC_059332.1, read as the reverse complement.
GAACTGCAATATATTAGTCATTATTAATAATAATTAGCAAACTCTCTGGATAAAAACACAATATTAAGATTGGACCATAAATAAAAACAAAATCTAGCTGTACTCACTTCTCAAAAGACACACTAACCATAAAGTCATAGAAAAGTTGAAAGCATATTTAATGGAAAAATACAACAGGTATTTGGGGAGTGTGCAAGGTTCACTTCAAGGACTCACACGACTCAACAGATAGTCCTACTCATGGCTAAGATTTATTACATTAAAAAAAAACACAAAGAAAATTAGCAAAGAGAAGTTCAGAGAAAGTCAAGTATAAGCTTCCAAGTGTCTTCTCCCAATGGAGTCACATAAGGCATGCTTAATTCTCAAAAGAATGAATTATAACAGAATTTGTAAAATGTTGTCTACTAGAGAAGCTCATTAAAGACTCAGTGCCCAGGGATTTAATTGGAGGCTGGTCATGGTTAAGATTCTCAAAATTGACCCATAGATTCAATAAAATTCCAATGAAAGTTTTTATAGATTTGTTCACTGAATTTGATAATCTGATTCTAAATGTTACACAGAATATCAAAGAGCCAAGAATAACCTAAACATTCCAGAAAGAGAAGAACAAGGTCAGGGAAACTGTTTTACCAGTATGAAGAATTACTTTAAACCTATAATAATTAAGGCACTGTATTGTCAGAGAAACAGACAAGTTAACCAATGGTGAGCAGAATAAAGAGGCCAGAACGAGTCTCACCATATAAGGAAGTGTGATTTGGGACAGAGTCGGCTTCACACGATGATCATTTGAGTAAATGGTGCTGGAATAGTTGGTTTTCCATATGAAATGAAAAAAAAAATGAAATTTAATTGTTACCACTCACTAAACACAAAAATCAATTCCAGATGGATTAAATACTTAAGTGAAGAAGCAAAATTTTAAACTATTTAGAAGAAAATATGGGAAAATATTTATAAAATCTCAGAGTAGGGAATAATTTCTTATACAATATGCAAAAAGTACAAGCCATAAAAGAAATGGTAATCCTTGATGGTAAAATCAAGAACTACTACTCATCAAAACTTACCGTAAAGAAAGTAGAATGTTAAGCAACAATGGGAAGTGCATGTGGAATATTTAACCAACAAAATACTAACCTGAGGGGAAAAATTTCCTTTGAAGCAATTTAAAGTCATTTTAAAATCCCACAGAAAAACTGGTAAAGGCACAAATACAAATGTAACAGAAAAATAAATACTAATGGTATCATTCATATATGTTATTTCATACATAGATATAAAAATTATCCAATAAGTTTAAACTAAAATAATGCAATATGATTTTATACACATCATCAGATTGGGGAAAAAAAGTAGTAGTCTAACATTATCAAGTTTTCATGAGGTTGTTGATTTATAGGTAGTTTCATATGCTGCTGGAGGGTACAACTTCTCTGAAAAATTATTAGTATTGCCTACTAAAGTTAAGGACATGCATTCCTTATGATCCAAAATCCACTTCCAGTGAAATATTTCAACACTTGGATCTTGAAACATGGATATGAACGTTCACAGCAACAACTGTTAATCTATACCCCCCCAAAATACATTGATGATTAAATGTATGAAAAAGGAATTTGGTTTGTCCATACAATGAAATACTCTACAGCAGAGAAAATGAACAAAGTAGAGCTATATACAGCAATATGGATGGATATCAAATCATAATGTGAAATGAAACGACTAGGTCACATAAGAACACATACAGTATAATTCCTTTTACAAAGAACAAAGCTAAAATTATATATGTTTTAGAGGTATATATATATGGTAAAACTATAAATAAAAGCTAGGGAATAATTAGTTATCTCTTAGAGGGAAGAAGAGAGATGGATCATGAAGACACACAGCAAGGCTTCAAGTACACGATGTTCCAATGTTCTGGGAACAGAGGGGAAATGAGCCTGGTGCCTTAGAGGAACAACAAAAACAACCGAGTGGCTAGAAATGTCTGAACTCAGTGAAGAGTGATAGGGAATAAAGAGAGGGAAGGAGGAGGATGGACACGCAAAGCCAAGGGAAAGGTTAGAACATTATCCTGAGTATAAAGAGAAGCCTCCTCTTGAGTTGGGAGTAGTGTGATTTGATGTTTGTTTTTAAATACTCAAGCTTGGTGTGTGTGAAATATAACTGGATAGGAGCAAGAGTCAACTCTGGAGGCCAGTTAGGAGGCTATTTCAGTAATACAGGCAAGAGACAAAGGTTTCTTGGAGTGATAGTGGAAGTAGTAAAAAGTGATCCAATTTAGAGATGTATTTGAAGATAAAAGACTTGCTGATTATAGGGTTTGTGCCAAGGTTGAAAACCCAGATTCAAGATTATCTCTGGGTTTTTGAGCAAAGCAACTGGATGAATAGGGGTGTCATTTATTGAAGTGGACACTAGAAGAGCAAGTTTGGAAATGAGTGAAAATCAAGAATTCTATTTAGGAAATGTTACCTTGAGACACTTGTCAGACAACCCAGTTGGATATATGTCTGGATCTCAGAGGTGAGGTAAGGACATATGTCACATTTCACTGATTCTATGATATGTTTTTTTTTCATATTTTAGTATATTTGAAATTGAGGTGTGTCTTACAATCTTATAATCAATGTTGTCTTACAATGAAAATTGACATTTTTTTTCTTTCTTAGTAGTATATGAAATAATGATGCATCTTATAACCAGTAGGATCTTAGATCCTTTGAATTACAGAATGCTTGAAAGACATCAAAATATAAAAGGCATTAAAGCCATGGAACTGTGAGATCACTCAGGAAGTAAGTAAAAGTAGAGAGGGAAAAAGATGGAAGAGTGGCCCTGGGGACGGAGGCCTGGGATACTTATAGACCTGGAAGGAGAGACGCTGGCAAAAGAGAACTGAAAGGGTGGCCAGTGAATCATGAAAAAGAGTTAAAAGCCAGTGGTATCTTGAAAATCATAAAATTATTTCAAAAAGGAGGGAAGAAGAGATCTGTTGTGCCAGATACAGCTGAGAAAATAAAAGACAATGAAGGTTGAGAATGAAGAAGAAAGAAAGATACCAGTTTTCTAATTAGGAATGGTTCAGAAGAATGGCAGGGACAAAAGCCTGAGGGGATTGGAAAAAGCAGGGCTGGGGGCAGGGAGGAGGAAAGCAAGTAGAGCCAATGGTGTCTCTAAGTCATTTAGTATATTTACTGATTTTTGTTTTCTTATCCCAACTAGAATAGAATATTCCTTAAGGTAGAGATCTTTGTTTTGTTGTCTTTGTTTGATTGCTTATATTCTAAGAGCCTGATATAGTGCCAGATGCTCCATAAATATTTTTCGAATTGAACTGACTCTTTTCAGTTTTGCTATAAAATAGAGCTGAGAAATGGAGCAATAGTGAATTTTAATGGTCTTTTATATAGAGAATGAGTGGCATTCTGGCAGCCTTTCTCCACAAAAGACAACCAGCAAATAGAAATTATTGTAGGGCAGATTTGAGCTCAAAATAATCAAGAACATAAGAGGAGGCTGCTGTTTGCAGAGAGGTAGTGAGGGTACAATCATTGGCTAAAGCAGATAATAAGCTATAAAAGAGTATCAGAAAATGCTGGATTTTTAGGGAGGATTAAGAAATTATTGAACAGAAAATTAAACTGAAGTGCCTTCAAAGTTTAAAATTTTTCTTTTCAGGGGTTCCTGGGTGGCTCAGTCGATTAAGCATCCGACTTCAGATCAGGTCATGATCTCACTGCTTCCCTCTGGAGTTCGAACCCTGCGTCAGGCTCTATGCTGACAGCTCAGATCTGTCTCTGCCCCTCCCCCACTCGTACTCTTTCTCTGTCTCTCTCAAAATAGACATTTCAATTTTTTTTTAATTTTTCTTTTCAGAGTCACTGTAATTTTTAAGTCCCAGATTCATCTCATCCTGTCACCTGGGGCATTCTGAGCCATTCTGAGCATTCTCTTTTAGGGAATACAAATTTATAAAATTAAAGTCCAAGCAAAATATAATTTTAAAGGTAACTGACATGAAACATAATTTTATGCATTTCAACACCAATTTTAATAATGTATGCCCATTTGTGCCACTGGATTAACATACCTAATTGAGCTTTCTCGTAAATATAAAAAAGAAGAAAATAAAAGGAAAGAAAGAAAAAGAATGAAAGGGGCATTTGGTTATATTCAAATTATACAATTGAATTGCATCTGTTTGTAATACCTCCCAGTCTCTATTGCATGAATCTCATAACTATTTCAGAGACAGATCAATTATATTAGAAAAACTTTTGCTATTATTCCAATAGTTCTTTGAATAAGTGGCAAAATCCCAGAACTGAACTTCAATACTAATCTATTTAATCCTAAAGCAGGTTTGAAGCAGTCAGAATAATTTCAGTGAACTATTTGCTAAATGCTGAGTGTCTGAAGATATCTATTGAAGTTTTTCTTAAATACTATTAAATAACTTTAAAGAACATTAATTCTCTAAATTATCACTTAAACAAAATTAAACTTTTCACATTATTATTATAAAGCACAGTAAAAGTTATCAAATTGTCCTTGGATTCTGAAGCATGTCCTATAGCGTGTTGTGGCCAATCTGCTCAGAAATCCTTCTGCTGAATTTTTCTCTGCAGGCTGGCTGCAGAGCCAGGAATAGGTTAATGAAATGCATGCATGGAATGAAAAAACAAATTATAAGTGGTAATTCAGCCACTAAACCTTCGCAAGGCTGGGGGGAAATAGGAAAATAAAGCTAATCTTATTTCATTTTTCTTTATATACTCAAAATGTCATCTCATAAATCCCATTTTCTGTTTCCATAAAGATTCTGTGTTAGAACTATTGTTTATTAAAAGTTCTGCTGCCATATGGATAACTTTAAAAAATCTCCCCCCAAACCTGTACTATGTGCAAATATCCAGCAATTTTACATTCATGGTCTAAAATTTTAATTTAAATTCCCTTCATTTCCTTAAAAAACAAACGTGGTGCACTATGTAAAGGAACTATGTAAATATCAGGACCTTGAACTTTAGTATAAGAACTTCTCTCAAAATATATTTATATGAACCACAAACAACTCAGAAAATTTCCCTACTAGAATCATGCTTCTAGTTAACAGTATTTTGTTTTTTTAGAATGTCTTTGAAGCTTCATAGACTTAGATTTTTAGCCCACTAGATTAATAATGTACTATAAAGTGTGAAGCTGACATCATAAAATAAATTTGGAACACAATATACAAGCTCCTATATTAAAATATCGGGGGATATATTAAGGAAATGAATTAAACTATATCATCTACAATTCTAAGTGTACAAACAGCAACATAGGGATATCTAGCTGAAAACAATACCACTTTCGAATGAATACTAAAAAACAAGATATATAAACTGTGCAGTATTTGTGATTTTACATAGATGCACTTTTTATCTTAAAACAGGAACTCTGAGAAACAAACACTGAAATGATCAGTATTAATTCTATAGAAATATAATAGAAGTCTAAATCACTGAAAACAAAATTAAAATAGAGCCAACACATTCTCATGTTCCTCCTTAAAAATATATTATTTTCTTTTCCTAGTAGCTTTTTTGAGTAAAACTCCTGAAGCCTCTGAACACTGGACCTTCGTTTTCAGCTTAAATTTTAAGAATACAAGAACAATTTGATGTTACCAAATTTTTCACCTGAACGTTTGCAAAGGACTCTTGTTCTCTGACCTAACAATGATATGTCAGATTCTGCTTTTGCATCTAATTAAAAATTCAGATAGAGTCAATTCAGAAAATATAAATAAATGTCTTTAAACACATTCTAGCTCTTTTCAAAATACGCCTTCTAATACTTACACTGTAAAGTGCAAGCTCTTTAATATGCACAACTTCCAACAAAAAAACACAAGTTTTGAAAAATCTCTCAGTGTGCCAGTTCCTTGAGAGCTTTCCACAGAATGCTCTAGTTTCTTATCATGGAGTTTAAAAGGCGGTTTAGTTGTAAGAACTTTAATACTAACATCCTTAGAACCCGGTGAAAGACAATAACCATATTGTAAGGAAAAATTCCATTCATCTTTATTTATGTATTAAATACTTATTCCGCTTGATGCCTAGGAGGTTTATTTTTAAACTTCTGAGGATAGAAGAATAGCAGGTTTGCAGATCACTTAGGGGGAAACATACATATTTTAACACAATCACATAAATGGCCTTTTGGAGAATTAGTTTAAATTTTCCCACTCTGCTGTGAAGCACCTTCATATTAATAAGCAAATGCACATAATGAAAAGAAGCCATCACGGCAGCAGTTAAAGTATCCTTTGGTTGCTGTATTACAGCAAACGCAGAGTTTGCGTAAGTGCTGTTAGGCTTTCAAAAAATAGTAGCTTGAATTCTAAAGAAGGGCCAAAGGTCACTTATCTCTACATGTAAACCTAACTCAAACTCTAAGAAAAGGCTAAAAGATCACTTCTATCAGTAAACCATCATTGGAAACTGATTTCTCATTTGTACAAAAGAAAACGACTTTTTGAAAAACTGCTTTTGAATTCATCGTTTCAAATCAGGGCCATGATAAATTTGGGGAGCAGGGAGGTAGAAACCATAATGAAGAATGGAAAAATTGGCTTATCTGACTTTCTTAGCCCCTGGTATTTGAGCCTAGAGTCTTTGAAAAAAGACTGAAAAAGTAACAGTAAGGTAATTGTATATCATTTGTATGTATTAAACTTTTTAAACTCAGATTTTTTTTTTATAAAGGGCCCATCTAAATTATATTTCTGCCCTTAAAACTCTCATGACATATTTAAAAATCAGTCTTAAATATCACATACAATTGTCTGTCCTTATTTATCCCAAAATGGCATGTGTTATTTTTTCATGTGTAAAAGCCCTCATGTTTACAACCAATATACCAGAAACGTATGCTAAAATAAGTTTAAGTATTCTGTGTTAGTAATGATGGTGTTAGATAAATACCTAATAATTAGCAAATCTGTCTAAATTGGGGGGGGGGGTGTATTTTAATTCAGATAACTGACTACAGAATTAAGCCACAAACTGAAAAATAAGAATAAGAATCATGGCCCTTCCTAAATTTTATCTGCTGGCAATCCAAATGCATGTATCTCTAAACCTTAAAGGAAAGGATCCTTGTCTTAGTCCAGAATTTGCAATATAGCAAAGAGGAAAAATGGAATTTTGAGTCAGATGACCTGGGACAGAGCCCTGGCTGGGTAAGAGTTAATCACCAAACTCCTAAATGTTTAAGTTTCTTATCTGCAAAATGGGCCTACCACCACCCAGCTCCCAGGTGATGCTGAAGTTAAATGAAATAGTGTACTGCTAGGCAAATAATCAGGAAAGCAATAACTTTTTTCCTTCCTTTACAATATGAATATGCTCTCCAATAGATACTTAATATTCTTTTTTGTTGTTTTAAGTAGCATTTGAGAAAAAACTAAAGAAACCGTACTTCAGTCATATTATACTTCCTAACAAGTAAAACCATCACCATCTAACTTCAGAAACAGAGAGAAGAAATATGGGTTCATCCTATCTTAGGGATTGGAAGATGCATGTGGATGGCCTAAGGGACTAGAGGTCCTATTTTTCCCAGTTTTCTCACTTTTTACATTTCTTTTTATCGTAAGGCCCTATTATTGTATTATTGTATTTTCTGGATCCCATTCATACACTTTCTATAGGACATTACTCCTGAAAACAGAAGAAAAAGCAACAATTCCAAACTACAGAATTGAGTTAAGTGGCCCAGGTCTGAATACAACAGATGATTGGATTTTTAGCTATATTTATTTCTTAATTATTTTAAAATAAGTTATAAATATTAATGATGCTTATAAAGAAATGAAATAGTCAAAATGTTTTTATAAGGTCTATTTATAAGCCTAAAATTATACTTAAAATATAGATGTTTTTCCTCTTTCAGTCACAGTTATAATGTATTTTAAATATTCATTTCAGAAATATATGAATGCCAAAATTAAAATAACCTAGTTAAAATTACCACCAAATTATATATATTTTTTTACATATATAAGATATGTAAAATATATACATATATATTTACAGCTATATAATCTGAGTATGTATTTCTTTTAGAAAGCCTTCAGTCTTAAGATACTCCTTTTAAACTCTTAAGATATTTCCATAATTAAGTTCCTACAATGTGTCACAAGTATAAATTTCCATGACCGAAAATGGTCATAACATCTAAGTTTGAAAAACTTTTCACTACATATGTTAAGTTAATCATGTTTTACACATACTTATAGGCAGTTTAATTCCAAACAATTAACACAATGATTGATTACATTTTTCCCCACATTTTGATGTCAAAGGGCTTTGTAAAAACACTATTTTGAAAGTCTATTTTCTCTGTGGCTTAAATGTCATATCTCAGAATGATTTGCTTTTATTTTCTAGAGCTCTATTTTTTCTCAAAGAGAATAAGTATATAAAACTCCTTCCCAAAATTAACTGTTTTAATTAAATTATTAGTCTTTTTAAAAAGGATATGTAACAAAACCCATTTGGAATCCACAAATATGCACTGGCCATATTAATATTCCTAATATATATGCCAAATCCTATTCTTCCTATGTATATTAGGTATTTAAAGCAATTAGGAAGAGCACAAGTTTAATTAAATATAAGATAAGCCATCCTTGCTTTATTCTTGAAAGGCAAGTAATTTACTTCTTTTTAACTAAAAAGTAAATGTTTTATGATTACTCACTTGTTCACCATTTTTAATATAAAAAAATTAAAGTATATATTAACTTATTTTACTTGGTGATGGGTAAAAACATATCAAAAGAGTATGAATTGTGTTTTCATTAGGAAATGTAAATAAAAATGTTGAACTCACCAAATTTTTTATTATGGATTGCTTTTAAATGTTTATTTTCTCTCTGAATTCAAAATGATTGACTTGAGCACAATATTAAGTAAAAAATAAAGCAGTCCTCCTGCCTGAAAGACTCCTGAATAAAAAGAAAATTATTTTTGGATTTTCCTCTTGATCAGATATGAAATATTCTGAAACGCCACCTCTATAATTTGATAAAAAGCTTGATATCCCCAAATGAAAATAGGACTCAGCACTTTCATTTTTCTGTCTCTAAAGGAACCTAGGTAAACTGATTTTTTTTTTTTTTAATGAAAATCTCAGGCATAAAGGTGGCAGTAATGAAGCAAGCTTAAATATGCGCTGACCTTTGAAATGAACTGCAATCCACGTTGTTTGGCCACGGATCTGACTGTGTTACTGTCTCCATCTATTTCTAGCGTGAAAGATGTGGGTGTTGGAGCTGCTCTGCTCTCTGGTGGATGTTGACAGCATGGCTGCAAACATACAGCAGCACCAAAAGAGAGAGAGCTACGCACCATGGGACAGAAAAATTAACCACACAGCCATCAGAGGCAGAGCTAAAGCATTGATCTATATTTGCTTTAAAACTTGCTGGCAAGATAAACTATAAACATGTCTCCTTTTGATAAAAGCAATATATTTTGTGTTAAGAAGAGTATTCCTGTTAGGAGAATGTGAATTGAAAATATACAAAATTATTCAATGATTTTAAAAATCATTAAAAGTCTCAGCTAGTTATCTCAGGATGCACACACAAAAAAGAACACAGCCTCAAAAAACACACCTTTTGAATTAAATACAGAGTGGGATTTTAAATAATTGCCAATGTTCCTCAAGTGACATTTTCCTTTATTTTTTTTTTTAATTTTTTGCTTAGGATAACTACTTCATCAATAATTAGTTTGTGTAATACTGAAGAACATTCCTCTTTTAAATGATTCCTAGGAGTCATAAGAAACTTCAAAATATTGCCTAGTGCAATGTCCTTAAGCAGTGGGCTACCCTAAAGGTCTATGTGTCAGCTCTGTTAGCTATTGCTTGGTCTGCCTGTAAAAACCACTTAAAAAAATGAGACAATGCATGCAAAACATTTTGAAGTATAATAAAGCTACCACAATTTGCAACATCACAATTAAGTTAAGCAAAATCTATAGTCTTTTAAATTCTACGCCATAATCTATAAGCACTTTTAAGTGAAACCAAAATATCTCATAGTAAAGTGTAACACATTATCTCCTTGTTCCACTTTGACATAAATGTAGTCATCAACTCAACAGGCACTGACTAAGATCTCCCTCCCATTGTGCTCAGAATGCTAAAAGAAAGCTAGTATTAATGGGCTCATATATAAAGGTCTGTCACTGTTCCCTTTCTTCTTAACATAAAATATTTTGGTTGGCCTTTAATAAATACTAATACTATATATCTCTCATGTTGGAGATGTGATCCTTATAGTCAAGGATTTTAAAATCTTCAAAGAGAGTGGTATATATGCAAAACAAAATAAAATAACACAAGTAAAAAGTCAGTCAAGCATTTGAGCATGTAGTATAGTTGCACTTGATATGATAGAATCAAATGCTGGTATTGGAATGATCGTGGATAACCGCTTCCCACCAGTATTTTATTTTCATTTAGATCACCAATTCTAATCCCTTAACAGAAACAAAAAACTGAAAATAATATTTGCTTTGTGGTGGGAATATAAAACTCAAGTATGTTTGGAAGAATGATTCTTAAAATTAGTTATACTAAAGGAAAAATAAAAATATCTATATTCCAAATCCCTGATCTAGCAATTTTTAACCTCAATAAAAAAGACTATTTCTATTCAGTAGTAACCAGAGGTTTTGATTGAGTTATGCCTCCTACAGGGAGAAATTATGAGAAACCTGGATATAAAATACTGATTTCTTTATGGTCTGAAAAAAAAAATGTGTGTGGGGGAATTCTAAGGTGCAAGTGAGTTGGAACCTGTTTATAATATTTCCTCTCTCATTCAGGAAATTTTGGATTTCCAATGTATATCCCAGAAGTCACATCCCTCTAAATGAGTAAATAATATAGGCGCGGTTTTTTTTTAAAGTGCCTTGTTGTACCTAAGTGCACTGCAGGACATCTGGCACGTTTCATTCTGAAATGATGTTTATCCACAGAAACGCCATCAGTGGAAGATGTATTGAAAAGCTGAAGGTCTATTAAGGGAGTATGGGACAGCTGCATACATTCTGTATAAGGCCATGGAAATGACACAGCAATACCCCATCTGTGGCTTTGGTTCACAGAGCTTTGAATAAAAATTCAAGATCAAACTTCACTTGTTAAGGAAAAGAAGAATGCTAATAGAAAGCTAGTATTAATAGACCCATATATAAAGGTCTGTTACTGTTAGCTTCCTTCTTAATATAGGTTGTGGGATTTCTATGCCTTTAATAAATACTAATACTATATATATTCACCTTTTGATGTTATTTGAAGAACTGCTTGTGGAGAACTACACTTTGCACTTTTATAATTTGGGTCATTTGTGAATAGGCTTAAAACTTGGAGAAGTGCTAGGAAGGAGTAGGGCAGATGTTGTTCAAACTTCCCTATTTGGCCCTGCCAAGTCCTTCATTCTGGACCTACAATACCCAGCCTATTCAAAACTCAATGTCTCTTAATGGAGATTACTAATCAAGCTGATTTATGTGGTAGTTTAGGAGGTGGGGGTCATTCCTTTTTTTTTTTTTTTTTTTTTTTGGTCGTGCTATTTCTAAAGAAAGTTTAATGCTCACAAAAGCCTCAGATTGACAGCTCCACAAAATGGAAATTCACAGAACAGAAGTATCACATGTGAGAGGGATATAGCCTCCCCTTATGTTAACCTGCCAATTCACAATTTCAACCTGCAAGGATCTGCCACCAAATTCAAGAGATTAATTCAGTCCCTGTGCCTGTTCAATCCTTTGCCAATAAGGAGGCCAATTAGTTTCAACTACACTGGTTAGTTTACGTCTGTCTTTATTTTTTTCTAATGGGGGCATTTTCTCTCCATCATGTGGATGATTTTGACCCCCAATTCATTTCAGGTTACTATAAAATGGCTGTCAATCACTTAAAATCACAGCTTAATGTGAACCGAAGTCTGAGGTGAAAAGTTCAGTCATTAGCTATTGAAACCATCCAGCTCCCCATTGGGGTGGGTTTTGTAATGCTCACAGGAAAACAATAATGATAATATTAATAATAAGTCTGAAATAATATTACAATTCTCTATTGAAAAATAACATAGTCAACTAATTAGCAAGTCTAGTTAGCCTCAGTTAACTTATAGTCTAAAAAAAATCATCAATTCAAAACTCTCCTTAACCCATGTGCATTTCTTGTATGTATTCATAAATTAAGGTATTTCGGAAAACTTTTCTTCAGTCAAGAGTTAAAATATTCAACTTATTGATATGTGACTAAAATTTCATTTTATCCTCTATTTCTAGAAGATAAATTCTCACTAAAACTAATAAAAGTGCAATGTTAAAAAAAAAAGGGTAAAAGATCTCCTGAAGCTTCTTAAGTTAACAAATGAAAATATTCTGTGCAAATATGATGTGACTAATTCTAATATCTGGAACCCTAGAGGAGAGCACAAAGATGAAGAAACGCACAAATGATTGAAGACAAATACATTATTACTAGTACAGGCGTGTTTATTTGTCCCCCAAGGTAGAATTAGATGAAGTAATATTTTTCATTCTTCACTATCATTTATTTCTGAAAAGGAGCTATCAGAGCAGGTTTTATTAGTAGCAAGAGGAACAAAGAGTTGAGGCATCTAAGGGACTGTATGTGATGGAGGAAAGATCACAGAGGAGAGATGGATGCTAAAGCCTTCCATTGATAGCACCTCCTCATTGAATAAAGTATCTACCATGCCCGAAATACTCTACCGGGCACAAGGCTAATGTGGTTTACACACTTGAAACAAATACTGGGTCTCAAAACAACATGCTAGCAATTCTAGATAAAAAATTATACTGTAATATTTTATAAAAATATGTATCTGAGCAATTCATATTTATCTCCACCAAATACAGAAATTTCAAATTTCTTCTATTTTTTCCTGTGATCTACATATTCAGAGGTTCAGGACTCCAATTTTCCCTAGTCTACCCCTAGAGGGCGGTAGAAAATATAGAAATACGGACTTTGGTGGCTAAAAAAGGAGGGTAAACAATTTTTAAAAAGGCAAGCAAATTAATAATATGGCATTTTTAAGGGCTGACAGCCACTTTTATATGTATAAATCCTCAAAAAGTATTAGGTTTGTTCATAAGCCAAAACATTTGATAGTATCTGTACTATAGTCTACTACAGACATAGTTATCAATACTTAGGACAACATCCACATAGTATAGCTTAAGTAGTCGGAACTCCAATCAAAATGCACTCCAAAAAAAAATATTTTTGAGTATACATGAATAACATTTTTTACTTCTTTCAAATTTAATAATATAAGTATTCATATAAAGACCTCTAGCTTAAAATGACACTGACAATCACTGGTATTGTTAATAATACTATAAATAATAAATCTGCTTTATACCTAAAGGAGTTAGAAAAACAAAGAAACAAAGCCTAAAGCTGAAGGAAGTAAATAACAAAGATTAGAGCAGAAATAAATGATACATCAACAACAACAACAAAACAAAGTAAAAAATAATAAAACAGGTCAATGAAATGAGGAGCTGTTTTAAAATAATAATAACAATAATAATAATAATGAAATTGATAAATATATAGCCAAACTTATCAAAAAGAAAAGAGAGGGACCCCTCAGTGGTTCAGTTGGTTGAGTGTCTGACTCTTGATTTCAGCTCAGATCATGATCCCAGAGTCATGAGAATGAGCCCCACACTGGGCTCCACACTGAGCATGGAACCTGCTTAAGATTCTCTCTCTCTCCCTCTGTCCCTCACCCTGACTCTCTTTCTCTTTCTAAAAGAAAAAAAGAAAGAAAGAAAAGAGAAAGAAACCAAATAAATCACAAATGAGAGTGGAGAAATAACAACCAACACCACAGAAATGCAAACAATTGTAAGAAAATATTATGAAAAACTAGTGCCAACAAACTGGACAAGCTGGAAGAATTGCACAATTCCCTAGAAACATAAACTATCAAAACTGAAACAGGAAGAAGTAGAAAACTTGAAAAGACTGATCACCAGCAAAGTAATTGAATCAGTAATCAAAAAACTCTCAACAAACAAGAGTCTAGGGCCAGATAACTTCACAAGTAAATTCTCTCAAACATTTAAAGAAGAGTTAATATTTATCTTGTGAAACTATTCCAAAAAATAGAAAAGGACGGAAAACTTCCAAATTCATTCTATGAGGCCAGCATTACCCTGATACCAAAACCAGATAATGACTCCACTAAAAAAGAGAATTATAGGCTAATATCCCTGATGAACATGGATGAAAAAATATCCAATAAAATACTAGCAAACCTAATCCAATAATACATTTAAAAAGTCATTCACCATGATCGAGTGGGATTTATTCCTGGGTTGCAAGTATGGTTCAGTATTTGCAAATCAATCAATATGATACACCACATTAAAAAAAAAAAAAAAGGATCAGAACCATCTGATCATTTCAATAGGCGCAGATAAAGCATTTGACAAAGTACAACATCCATTCATGATGAAAACCCTAAGCAAAGTAGGTTCAGAGGGAACATCCATCAACATCATGAAAAGGCCATATACAAAAAATCCACAGCTAATATCATCCTCAATGGGGAAAACCTGAGAGCTTTTCCTCTATGGTCAGAACAAGACAGGGATGTCAACTCTCACCAGTTATTTAACATAGTAATGAAAGTCTTAGACACAACAATAAACAACAAAATGAAATAAAAAGCACCCAAATCAGCAAGGAAGAAGTCCAACTTTCACTATATGCAGATGACATGATTTGTGTTAGGAAATGTGAAAGACTCCACCAAAAAATTTCTAGAACTGGTGAACAAATTCAGTAAAGTTACAGAATACAAAATCAATATACAGAAATCTTTTGCATTTCTACAGACCAATAATGAAGCAGTAGAAAGAGAAATTAAGGAATCAATCTTATTTCCAGTTACACCAAAAACAGTAAGATACCTAGGAATAAACCTAACGAAAGAGGTAAAAGTCCTGTATGTTGAAAATGATAAAACTCTGATGAAAGAAATTAAAGATGACACAAAGAAATGGAAAAACATTCCATGTTCATGGACTGGAAGAACAAATATTATTAAGATGTCTATACTACCCAAGGCAATCCACATATTTAATGTAATTTCTATCAAAATACCAACAGCATTTTTCACAGAGCTAGAACAAGCAATCCTAAAATTTGTGTGGAACCACAAAAGATCCTGAATAGCCAAAGCAACATTGAAAAAGAAAAATAAAGCTACAGGCATCACAACTACAGACTGTAAGCAATAGTACAAAGTTGTAGTAATCAAAACAGTATTGGTACTGGCACAAAAACAGACACATAGGTCAACAGAACACAACAGAAAACCCAGAAATGAATCCACAACTATAGTCAATTAGTCTTTTACAAAGTAAGAAAGAATACCCAATGGGAAAAAGTCTCTCCAACAAATGGCTTTGGGAAAACTGGACAGCAACATGCAAAAGAATGAAACTGGACCACTTACACCATACACAGAAATAAATTCAAAGTGGACTACAGACCTAAATGTGAGACCTGAAACTATAAAAATCCTAAAGGAGAACACAGGCAGTAACCTCTTTGATATTGGCCATAGCATCTTCTTTCTAGATCTGTCTCCTGAGGCAAGGGAAATTAGAGCAAAAGTAAATTATTGGGACCTCATCAAAATTAAAAGCTCTGCACAGCAAAGGAAACAAACAACAAAACTAAAAGGTAACCTACAGAATGGGTATTTGCAAATGACATATATAATAAAGGGTTAGTATCCAAAAAATATTAAAAACCTTATAAAACTCAACATCCCCCAAAATGAATAATCCAATCAAAAATGGGCAGAAGACATGAATAGACATTTTTCCAAAGATAACATACAGATGGCCAACAGACGCATGAAAAGATGCCCAACATCACTGATCATCAAAGAAATACAAATCAAAACAGTAATGAGATATCACCTCACACCTGTCAGAATGCCTAAAAGCAACAACACAAGAAACAGGTGTTTGTGAGGATGCGGAGAAAGGGGAACCCTCTTGCACTGTTGGTGGGCATGCAAACTGGTGCAGCCGCTCTGGAAAACAGTTTGGAGTTTCCTCAAAAAGCTAAATATAGGGGCACCTGGGTGGCTCAGTCGGTTGAGCGTCTGACTTCAGCTCAGGTCATGATCTCACGGTTTGTGAGTTCAAGCCCCACGTCAGGCTCTGTGCTGTCAGCTTGGAGCCTGAGGCCTGCTTCAGATTCTGTGTCTCCTTCTTTCTCTGCCCCTCCCCCACTTTTGCTCTGTCTCTGTCTCTCAAAAATAGATAATGTAAAAAAAAATTTTTTAAGGTAAATATAGAACTACCCTATGATCTAGCAATTGCACTACTACTTATTTTTTACCCAGGGAATACAAAAAACCTAATCCAAAGGAATACATACACTCTGATGTTTGTAACAGCATTATCTACAATAGCCAAATTATCCATTGACTGATGGATGGATAAAGAAGATGTGGTATACATATACAATGGAATATTTTATTCAGCCATTAAAAAAATGAAATCTTGCCATCTGCAAAGAGATAGACACATCTAGAGACCATAATGCTAAGTGAAATATGTCAGTCAGAGAAAGACAAATACCATATGATTTCACTCATGTGGAATTTAAGAAACAAAACAAATGAGGAAAGGGGGAAAAAAGAGAGAGAGAGAGGTAAATCAAGAAAGAAACTCTTAACTATAGAGAATAAACTGATGGTTACCAGGGAAAAGGTGGGTAGGGAGATGGGTTAAATAGGTGATGGGGATTAAGGAATGCAATTGTTCCCATGAGCACTAGGTGTTGTACAGAAATGCTGAATCACTACATTATACACCTGAAACTACCATTACACTGTACATTAACTAAGTGAGATTTCAATAGAAACTTAAAAAATAATAAAGAATATTTAGAAACCAGCCTCCCCCTGCAAAAAAACAAGCATAACATGTCCTATCTCTGTACTTGGAAAAATTTAATAAAAGTATCAAACTGTAAATAATAATAATAATAATTACACATTTCTAGTATGTCTTTGGATGAAATTTAGGTATAAGGTTTTTAACTAATTATAATGAATTTTGAACTTTAGTAAAAAGTTGCAAAAATAATACAAAAATTTCCGTATACACTCACCCAATGTCCCCTGAAGTTAACATCTTATGTAGTCATAGTACAATTACCAAATCCAGGACATTGCCATTTGTATAATACTAACTAAACAACAGAACTTATTCAAATTTTACTGTTTTTTTCACTAATGTTTTTTTCTGTCCTAGAATCCTATCTAGAAACCCAATTTGCATTTAGCTGTTTCCCTCCTTTGTCTCCTCCAATCTGTAATTGTTCCTCAGTCTTTCCTTGTATCAAATGACCACAGAAGGGATATCATGTTCCATTCAGTGCATCAAATCTGGGGTTCCTGTTGCTGATATGATTTACAACTAGTTATGCTAATTTGATCACTTGGTTAAGGTGGATGTCTAAGGTTTTTAAAGCTAGAAACTTAATTCTTCTTACTTTTAAATCAAAATACACAGCCTTTTAGATTTATTTAAGAATAGAAGCCTTCATACTATCAGCCAAAAGCATAATATCGACTCTAGTTACTCCATAATATTTCTTGAGGAATAGTATGTATTAAGCACTATGCTAGGTGGGCTTATTAAGAGAAAAAGAGATTTTACTCATGTAAATGTTATTGTTTATACTTAGCTATATTTGTATGACCTGAAAGAACTTCTTCAATATAAGGACATATATCCCCTCAGATCATTGCTACATGTGCATTATATCACTCCAGTCATGATGCTTTTTGCCTGTTTGCTCTCCTAGGTCAGCTCAGAATTTTCCAGAACAAGACAAAAAAGAAAAGTGAGCTTCAACTCATGTTCTCTAGGGTTCCCTTGGGTGGCATAATTTCCCCTCTCAGGTGGGGAGAACAGTTCAATGGGAAATATTATTAGTTCAAGGGATCTCCACCTGAAACCAAAACAATGGATTGGCTCTGGAGACCCAAAACAACCCTTAGAGATGGAAAGTGGGTATGAGACACCAGTTCTAGGTGCTAGAAAATCTCTGAGAAGATGCCCAACAGATCCTTCAGGCTGTGTCAGCAATCATTGCCCTTTCTGGTCCTCTAGGGTACCTCTAGTAGAATTACTATCTCCTATGCTCTTTTTTTTTAGTTTATTTATTTATTTATTTATTTTGAGAGAAAGAGAGAAATGGAGGAGCAGAAAGAGAGAGGGAGAGAGAGAATTCCAAGCAGGCTCTGTGCTGTCAGTGCGGACCCTGATACAGGGGTCAATCTCACAACCATGAGACCTGAGCCAAAATCAAAAGCCAGACACTTAACCAACTGAGCCACCCAGACACCCATCCTACACTCTTTATTATCGAGTCCTGATGTAATGTACACTGTGAAGAATGCTCTGACTTCCTACATCAGACTTTCTACATCAGAAAGAAGCAATAGCTCCTTCCATTATAGTCCTACTTCACTTTACCCCCTTCCACCATTCTAGCACTTTTTTTTCACAACTTTCTTTCCTCACTATTCTGTGAGTTCTTTAAGGCTATGGATGTGGGACATATTCATATTGGTCTCCCCAGTGCCACCAAGAATTGTTCCTGGAACATGCTAACATCCAATAAATGATTGCCATGGCATATAGCTGTCTCTTGGTTACACATGGTTCAATCAATTTGGGATACTAGAGAAGATTCTTTTAGCCCCTGTGAATAGGATAATATTGAAAGAAAATCCCGTTGAAACAGTCAAGTCATCTGAGGCTTCTAAAAGTAAAGATGAATAACTTTCCACACAATACTTCTTTTATTTTTCCCCTTAAGCTTAATTTTAAAGTCCCATAAAAGCATAGCAAGCTTTGTTCCACTTGAGATTCAATCGAAAATCAAGAATAGAAAGGATGAAAGGCAACTGATTTACTTTAGCTATTAATTATAGAGGCTAAAGGAAAATATGGCTTCCTTCTCTTATAAAGTACATTAATATACTTCCTTAATCAGGTAAAAAGCTGGATTTGGCCACTACTTAAATAGCTATAGGCACTGTCTCTCTGCCATGCTCTGGATCTTACAGTTGGGAACAGGGAGAGGGAACAAAAAACTCATAGAATCTCTGCTGAGAAGGCAGGTGAGAGCAAGAACAGAAACCTTAGCAAGGAGAAACAGAGATACCTCAGAATGACTCTGGAATTGCTCCTACAGGTTGAGACTCTAGGAGGTTGACTTTAATTCACATTTAACCTATATTCATAGGTATTATTTCCAAATCAGGTGTCCAGCTGGGAGAGAACTATAGTTGACAATAAGAAATTAATTAATTCAAAAGGATTTTCATTTTAGGGCATTTTGTGAGCTTTGTTTTGTTTGGAGATGAAAGAAAGATTATTGAAAGCCAAAATTCATGCATACAGATGTTGATTCAGATCAATTTTTTCAAGCATCTTTCTTCCCAGTTAACTCTATCTCTTACTTTTCCAACCACCTTCTTTTCCCTTTTCCATTGGATTATCCATCCCTTCCACTCATCCCAGTAACCACAGTTCTACCTCTCATTCAATTCAAATCATCCTATCTCAAATTTAAAAATCAGATGCCATTTAAAGCCCTTTATATGCCCTCTCAATGTGCTATCTGCTGAGAATACAAAGAGCAACATAGTCTCTAAATTCCAGAGTGCTTAATCCTCTCAATAGATGCAGAGAAAGCATTTGACAAAATACAGCATCCTTTCTTGATAAAAAATGCTGAAGAAAGTAGGGATAGAAGGATCATACCTCAACTCAAGATCATAAAAGCCATATATGAAAGACCCACCATTATTATCATCCTCAATGGGGAAAAACAGAGCTTTTCCCCTAAGGTCAGGAACACAACAGGGATGTCCACTCTCGCTACTGTTATTCAACATAGTATTGGAAGTCCTAGCCTCAGCAATCAGACAACAACACAAAGGAATAAAGGGCATCCAAATCAGCAAGGAGGAAGACAAACTTTCACTCTTCACAGACAACATGATACTCTATATGGAAAACCCAAAAGATTACACACACACACACACACACACACACACACACACACATAGACACACACCAACTCCTAGAACTGATCCACGAATTCAGCAAAGTCACAGGATATAAAATCAATGCACAGAAATTGGTTGCAATTCAAGAAATCAAAGAATCTATACCATTTACAATTGCACCAAAAACCATAAAATACCTAGGAATAAACCTAACCAAAGAAGTGAAAAACCTATACACTGAAAACTATAGAAAGCTTATGAAAGAAATTGAAAAAGACACAAAAAAATGGAAAAAGATTTCATGTTCATGGACTGGAAGAACAAATATTGTTAAAATATTGATACTACCCAAAGCAATCTACATATTCAGTGCAATCCCTATCAAATAACACCAGCATTCTTCACAGAACAGAAACAAACAATCCTAAAATTTGTATGGAACCACAAAAGACGCCGAATAACCAAATCAATCCTGAAAAAGAAAACCAAACCTGCAGGCATCACAATCCCAGTCTTCAAGATGTATTACAAAGCTGTAATCATCAAGACAGTATGGTACTGGCAAAAAAACCACTTAGATCAATGGAACAGAATAGAGAACCCAGAAATGGACCCACAAATGTATGGCCAACTAATCTTTGACAAAGCAGGAAAGAATATCCAATGGAATAAAGACAGTCTCTAACAAATGGTGCTGGGAGAACTGGGCAACAACATGCAGACAGTCTCTTCAGCAAGTGGTGCTGGGAAAACTGGACAGCAACATGCAGAAAAATGAACCGGGACCACTTTCTTACACCATACACTAAAATGAATTCAAAATGGATGAAATACCTAAATGTAAGACGGGAAGCCATCAAAATTGTAGAGGAGAAAGCAGGCAAAAACCTCTTTGACCTTGGAGCCAGGAACTTCTTACTCAACATATCTCCAGAGGCAGGGGAAACAAAAGCAAAAATTAACAATTGGGACCTCATCAAGATAAAAAAGCTTCTGCACAGTGAAGGAAACAATCAGAAAACTAAAAGGTAACCAATGGACTGGGAGAAGATATTTGCAAATAACATATCAGATAAAGGGTTAGTATCCAAAATCTATAAAGAACTTATCAAGCTCAACACCCAAAAAACAAATGACCCAGTGAAGAAATGGGCAAAAGATATGAATAGACGCTTTTCCAAAGAAGACATCCAGATGGCTAACAGACACATGAAAAGATGCTCAACTTCGCTCATGATCAGGAAAATACAAATGAAAACCACAATGAGATACCACCTCACACCAGTCAGAATGGCTAAAATTAACAACTCAGGCAACAACAGATGTTGGTGAGAATGAGGGAAAGAGGATCTCTTTTACACTGCTGATGGGAATGCAAACTGGTGCAGCCACTCTGGAAAACAGTATGGAGGTTCCTCAAAATAACCCTATGACTCAAAAATTGCACTACTAGGTATTTATCCAAGGGATACAGGTGTGCTGTTTCAAAGGGGCACATGTACCCCAGTATTTATAGCAGTGCTATCAACAATAGCCAAATATGGAAAGAGCCCAAATGTCCATCAACAGATGAATGGATATAGAAGATGTGATATATATATACAATGGAGTATTACTCAGAAATCAAAAAGAATGAAATCTTGCCATTTGCCACAATGTGGATGGAACTAGAGGGTATTATGCTAAGCGAAATTAGTCAGACAAAACAAAAACAAATTATTATATGACTTCACTCATATGTGGAATTGAAGATACAAAACATATGAACATAAGAGAAAGGAAACAAAAATAATATAAAAACAGGGAGGGGGACAAAACATAAGAGAGTCTTAAATATGGAGAAAAAAATAGGTTGCTGGAAGGGTTGTGGGTAGGGATGGGCTAAATGCGTAAGGCTAAGCATTCAGTAAGACACTTGTTGGGATGAGCACTAGGTGTTATACATAGGGGATGAATCACTGAAATCTACTCCTGAAATCATTATCGCACTATATGCTAACTTAGATGTAAATTAAAAAATAAAATAAATTAAATAAGTAAGATAAATTCCAGAGTGCTTACAAATCTCACTAGCAAAATGAACTTCTCCTCTTATACAGTGAGCCGGACATTAACACAGAGGACTATGAGAGAACAGAAGCAGGAATAACTAACTTAAAGAAATAACTCCAAAACCTAAAAGCTACTAATGAAGTGATATTAAACTTACACAGAATAATAAGAGGGAAGAGAAAAGCTATTCCAAAAGCCTTATACTTACCAGAACTCTATAGCTCTTTTTTTAAGCTTTTATTCTATAGATTTCCAAAAAGAAAAAAGAAAAATAAATCTGCTGCACCTTTAATCTTCTAGAATATGCACCTTTAAGTAAAGGAAAAGGTAAAAAAAAAAAAAGCAGGAAAAGGTGAAGGTTACATCAGCCCTCCCTTAAAATATGCAGTTGTTCCATACTAGTATTTTTAGACCTAAAACCTTCAGGTAGGAGAACTGGGTAATAGGTGTTAACTCTTCTGAAATGCTGGCTCCACAACTGGCACACACTCACACAACCTGCATTATTGTTGGGATAAATATTGTTCAGATACCTGTAAAGATTTTGGAGTCAGTTTGCGTGGGCCGTCACTAACCCATGATTATGACTAAAGCTATCCTTACCCTTAGGGGTTACGTTGTTAAGCTATTTACTACATTTTTTTCCTGACTTATTTTTGGATTAAACTCCTTGGTATGTTCTCTTACACAGTGCAGGATTTTGAATCTACATGAAGTCTCTTCAGTGAGAACAGTGGCAGTGCCACATTTTACAGTTATTCTGCTTCAGTAGAATGGACTTTTGTTCAATCAGCTTTTGCATTTCAGATTCCAAAGACTAATTATGTATTTTACAATAAATTAGCAATTTACTAAAAGTATTACTTGGTACAGATAAACGTTGCCTCCAAATTTTGCTAGTCAGGCAACTTTTTAAATTTTGCATCTGTGTTTTAAAGTTTAACATAAAATTCAAGTTCATAATTCCGCATTAAGACTTCCCTAAATCAGCGTTCTGAGTCTTTTATGCAAAGACAAAATGTGCATTTCTGCATTTTAAAACTTAAACATTTAATTAACTACATTTATTTGAAGTCACCAGAACTCTCATCATGTCATGTCCACTAAACATATATGATACCACTTTAGTGGCTCAGAATATTCTATGTGTGTGTGTAATCAGCTTCAATTAATAATATACATAAATATCTCAAGGAAGAATCACAATGAATTTTGTGCAAAGCAATATTAAGTAAAAATTTATGAAAAGCCAAAGACGATCATATAAAGTATTACAGTTGAATAAAATTTGATTTATTTATCCTAACCTCTCCCAAAAATGTCTTGAGTTAAAAAAAAAACTGAAGCAAAAAAGACCATATTGATCATTGTTGAAGTTGTATGATAGATTCATGAAGTTCATTATGTTGTCTTTTCTTCATTTGTGCATATATTTGAAATTTTCCATTATAAACAGAAAAAAAGCAAATATTTTTCAAATACATATATAGTACTTCCACTTCTGGCAAGATTCTATAGATTCATTTTTCCTTATTCCTCATCTTATGTACAACTGAAAATCCTGCACATTATATATATACATATAATAAATGTAAGAAAATGGTAGTAAAAAGATGGCAGAATCCTAGGAACATTGGAAGCTGAGCAACAGTACAGTACTGGGTCTCCTGAATTTTCTTTTTGCCTCATATACACCAGACTTGCAGGTGAAGAAGCTAGAAACTTAGAAGCACAAACAGGTGCAGATCAAAAAGCCCCCCAAAAAAGCTACTCTCTCTAGGAAAATGACAACAAAATGGGCAATCAAGCAAGTCAAAATTTTTAGATAATAATACCCTACTGCAGCCAAACACCACAAAGAAACACTGTGCCTCCAAGAACCAGGAGAATGCCAAATTGAATGAAAGAAAGACAACCAAAAGGTGCCAACACTGAGTTAACAAAGAGGTTAAAATTAAATAACAAAGATTTTAAAGCACACTTGACAAAAATGTTTCAACATGCAATTACAAACATGCTTAAAACAAATGAAAAAAATTTTTCAGCAACAAAATATCAGGGTTTTTTTAAATGGAAATTTTAGAACTGAAAAATACGAAAACTGGAATAAAAAACTCAGATGGGTTCAGAATGTAAGGGATGAAGGAAAGATCCAGTGAAGTGGAAGAAAGAATGATAGAAATTTCCAAGTCTGGCTGTGGCCACAGTGGCAGAGGTTAGAGTGACACAACCACAAACTAAGGAATGCCAACAGCCATTGGAGGCTGGAAGAGTCAAGGAACACATTTCTCCCTCACATCCCTACAGGAAGCACAAACCTTCCAGTACCTTGATTTCAGACTTCTGGCCTCCAGAACCATAAGGGTATATAAATTTCTATTGTTTTAAGCCACCAAACTTATGGCAATTTGGTACAGCAGCCACAAGAAATTAACACAGCAGAATATACTTTCTTATCAAGTACATATGAGACATTCTCCAGGACAGACCATATACTAGGCCACAAAATGACACTTGATAATTTTAAAAGGACAGAAATTGTACAAAGTATGTTCTCTTACCTCCATGGAACAAATTAGAAATAAGTAACAGAAATAAATTTGAAAGACTCAAAAAATACATGGAAATTAAACAACACACTCCTAAATAACTACTAGATGAAAGAAATCAAAAGGGAAATTAGAAAACACTTTCATATGAATGAAAATCCAGATAAAACATAACAAAACTTATGGAATGGAGTTAAAGTAGTGCTTAGAGATAAATGCATAGCTGTAAATGTCCATATTAAAAAAGAAGAAAAAGGCAGCCAGTTAACTCAGTTGGTTAAAGCATGGTGCTAATAAAAAAGAAGGAAAATCTCAAATCAATAAATTAACCTTCTACCTAGAGATACTAGGGGAAAAAAGGCAAAATATACCTAAAATAAGCAGACAAAAAGGAAATAATAAAGATTAGAATGGAAATTAACCCAGAATAGAAAATTTTTAAAAATCAGTGAAACTGATTATTAAAAAAATTAAGAAAACTGAAAAAACTTTAACTAAATTGACCAAAAACATAGAAGACTCAAATTACTAGAATTAGAAATGAAAGTGACAACATTAATATTGCCCTACAGAAATAAAATGTAATAAAAGGAATACTAAGAGCAACTGTACTCTTAACAAATTAGTGCAGTGTAGGTGAAATGTTCAAGTCCCCAAAAGACACAAATACTGAAACTGACATGAAGTAATACATAATCTGAACAGACCTACAACAAATAAAGAGATTGCATTAGTAATCAAAAACCTAATCTCAAAGAAAATCCCAGGCCCAGGCAGCTTTATTTTGACTTCTACCATACATTTGAAGAAAAATTAATAACAATTCTTCATAAACTGTTCCAAGGAAGATGAAAGGAAGAAGCACTTCCCAGCTGGTTTCATGGTTTTATTGTGATACCAAAAACTGACATAGTCCCTGATTTCACAGTAACAGTCCTTCAAGGGAAGGGGCCATTAATCAAGCAAAGCACGCAAGATGATGTAAATTTACAAAGCCGATTAGCACTTTTAAGGACTGAAATCAACTACCATCAGTGTGGGTAATAACTGTTACTAGGTGGAAGAAAAAAAACTACCAACCAAAATCTTATAAATATGGATGTAAAATGCTCAATAAAATATTAGCAAACTGAATCTAGCAATATAAAAAGAACTAGACATCATGACTAAGAGGAACTGAAAACATACAAAGCACATTCTGCAGCTACCATGGAATCAAACTGGAAATCAATAACTGAAGCATAATAACAAAATTTACAAACATTTAAAAACTAAACAACACACTTCTGAAGTATTTGTGGTTCAAATAGGAAATTTCAAGGGATAAAATATATATTTATCTGAATGAAAATTAAAATACAATATATGAAAATCTGTAGAACACAGCTAAAGTAGTATTAAGAGGAAAATTTATAACCCCAAATGCATATATTAGAAAAAATGAAAATCTCAAGTCAGTAATCTAAGCTCCCACTTCTAGAACTTATAAAAAGATAGCAAAATAAACTCAAAACCAGCAGAGAAGAAAATAATAAGAGCAGAAATCAATAAAATTGAAAACAAAACACAATATAGAAAATGAATGAAACAAAGAACTGTTTCTTTGAAAAGATCAATAAAATTGGCAAACATCTACAAGACCAACAAAGAAAAAAGAAAAGACATACATTGTCAACATCAGTAAGGAAACAAAGGATATCACTACAGACTCTAAAGACATCAAAAGGGTAATAATATTACAAAGAATTTTATAAACATAAAATTGACAACGTAGACAAGAAGGACCATTTTTTTGAAAACCACAATTTATTAAAACTCACCCAAATAGAAATAGGTACTATAAATAGCCCTATAACTATTAAGGAAATTGAATTCACAATTTAAAACATTCGCAAAAAACTTTCCAAAACCGAATGGTTTCACTGGAGAAATCTAAATCTCAAAAAAAAAAAAAAAAATGAATACTAATGCTAAACAATCTCTTCCAGAAAATAAAAGAGGTAACATTTCCCAATTCATTCTACGAAGTCAATGTTATCTTGATAGCAAACAGAGAAAGACATTAGCAAGGCTAAACCAATATTCCTCATGAATACAGATACAAAAATCTTTAACAAAATTTTAGCAAATAAAACTCAACAATATATAAAGAATTATACACCATTGTCAAGTGACGTTCATTCTAGGGACTCAGGATTGGTTCAATATTCAAAATTCAATAACTGCTTATCCACCACATTAAGAATAATCACAGGATTGGAGCACCTGGGTGGCTCATTTGGTTAACTATCCAGCACTCAATTTTGGCTCATGTCATGATCTCACAGTTCATGGGATAGAGCCGTTTCAGTCTCTGCGCTGACGAAAGGAGCCTGCTTGGGATTCTCTCTCTCCTTCTCTCTCTCTGCCCCTCCCCTGCTCATGTTCTCTTTCTATCTATCTCAATAAATAAACTTAAAAAAAAAAGAAAAAGAAAAATCACAAGACCACATCAACCAATGCAGGGAAAGCATTTGACACTGTTCATCACTCATTTAAAATAATAATAAAAAAAAAACCACTCTCAGAAAAATAAGAACAGAGGAGGATTTACTGAACTTGATAAAGAGCATCTATATAAAAAAGAAAACAAAACAAGCTATAGCTCACATTACACTTAATGATAAAAGTCTGAATGCTTTCCCTCTGGTATCAGGAGTGAGGCAAGGATGTCTACTCTAACAACTTTTATTCAACACATGCTACAAATTATATCCAGTACAATAAGGCAAGAAAAGGAAATGAAGGCATCCAGATCAATAAGGAAGAAAGAAAACTGTTCTTAATTGCCAAAAACATGATTGTGTACATAAAAGATCTCAAGGAATCTACCAAAAAAAAACCCTGCTAAAATGAATAAGTGAGTTCAGCAAGGTCATAGGATATAAGCTAAACATAGAAAAAAAAAACCTAATTTTATTTCTATGCACTAATAATGAACACATGGACAAGATTTTTAAAATAACACCATTTATATCCAGACCAAAACGATGTAAATACTTAGGTGTAGATCTAGAACATGTATAGGACTATACTATTCTATATTCTATATCTTGGCTGTATCAAAGTCAATATCCCAGTTAAGATATAATATAGTTTTGCAAGATGTTACCATTGGGGAATGCTAGGTAAAGCATACACTGGATCTCTGTGTATTATTTCTACAACTGTATGGGAATGTATAATTTTCTTTAAAAAAAAGTGTAATTTTAAGAGGTGCCAGGGTGGCTCAGTCAGTTAAGCGTCTGACTCTTGATCTCAGCTCAGGTCATTGTCTCAAGGTTTGTGATCTGCACAGACAGCACAAAGCCTGCTTGGGATTCTCTCATTCTCTCTCTCTCTGCCCCTCTCCTGCTTGCGCATGCTCGCTTGCTCTCTCTTCTCTCTCTCTCTCTCTCTCTCTTAAAATAAATAAACTTCAAAATAAAGGAATAATTTTTAAAAATGGTATGTAGAAAGCTGGCACTGCACACTTCTAGATGCTCTTCTCTAAGCTCCGTCTGATATTTCTAGAGGAATACTAACTTTTGTAAAACCTGGATATAAATCCTAGTTCTGCCATTCATTCATCTTCATCTGTAAACTAGGTATAAAATAATAATGCCTGCCTCAGAAGATTGTTTTTAGGACTAAGTAAGACAATGTATGTAAAGTGCCTGGTAGTAAACTTAAATGTAAAATTAATAAAGTGTGGATGGCCTGGGTGACTCAGTCGATTAAACATCTGACTCTTGATTTCAGGGTCTTGAGTTCAAGACCACACTGGGCGTGGAGCCTACTTAATAAATGAATGAATGAATTAATGAATTAAATAAATAAATAAATAAATAAATAAATAAATAAATAAATAAATAAATAAATACAGTGTTTTGCAAGAAGAGTGAACCTTCAATATAATGACAGCATGATTATGTTGATTATACTGACCACCTCCCTTAGGAATTTCTTTCTTCTTATCACACTATGTTTCTTAAACCATTATCCTGCCCTCTCTTTTATGACATTGTCTGCTTCCAATCATTTATCTGGTCCACCAACCAAGATATTCACACTCCTGATACATTTTCACCTATCCTCCAGCCTGCTTTTATTCCTACATCCTCTATAGGCATTAATATCCTTTTAGTTGCCAAATCCGGAATCACTGCAGAGATTGTAAACTGACAGCTACAGACTTAATCCAGGTGGAAGATAAATTTTGACTAAGTCATACAGGTTTGTCTGTTGTTTTTAAATTAGTTACCATCATTTCAAAACGAGTGGATTTTATATGAAAAGCCAAATTTAAAACTCCTTTTGGAAAACAGAATACAATATAAGGTAGCACAGGGCACATTTTTAAATGGCGGAAATTCACTGAAACCTCAAGGCAACTGCCTTCTTTAAACCAGACATGTGCTCTACAATTTACCACAATCTCTACCACTCCCTAGTGTATTTCATATGGTCCAATAACTAAATTAATTACCTGTGTTCCTTTAATTGTTTGAATTTGTAATCTCCATAAGAGGGTCTTTTGGACACCCCTTAGTACATAGACCACCAGAATGAGCCAGTTACATACAGTTCCTTTAAATTCTCCCATCTGACCTTGGAGGCTCCAACTACTAACCTGGTTCAGGTTCTAAGCATCTCCCTTTTGGACCACTAAAAAGTGATTCTCCGTGTTTCCCATTTCTTTCCTATTCAATCTATTCCCTATACTGCCTCCAGAGTTATTTTCTTCAAAACACACCAAAAATACAGTATGCTATGTTTGTGAGAACAAGTACTCTGAAACTAGAACCCTGGGTTCAACTATCACCTCTTTTACTCACTAGCTGTGAACGTAGAGTTCAGCTTTAGACATGTTGAATTTGTAGTCCATATGAGCTATCAGTGAAGATAACCAGCAAGCTTTGGAACACGAAGAACAAAAGTAAGAGTAGTTTTTTAAAAAGCAATGAAATGAAGTGAAGTGAAGTGAAGTGAAGTGAAATGAAATGAAATGAAATGAAATGAAATGAAATGAAATGAAATGAAATGAAATAAAAGTAATAATAGTTTTGGTTAATAAAAGAGTGGCATAGGAGTCCAAAGCATTTGAGGATAGAGAAGAGCAGGCACTAGGTAATGTCAGAGGCAATTATAAACTCTGCCTTTGGACACTTAAATGCCACCTACATGCCCATCTCTATCCCTGGCCACATATATCTTTGGGTTTTGCATCAATATTGTTATTATTTATGATAGTGTTGATGATGATGATGATGATGATGATGATGGTGATGATGATGATGATGATGTAGGATGCAATAAAGTTTCTAAAGGCCTTTTATGAGTGCTATCTCACTTGGTCTTCACAAGAAATCTATCAGAAATATAGAAATACTAATCCCATTTTACAGATGAGTAAACAAGATTTAAAGGGTTAAATAGCTTCCCCATATACAACTTCAACTAGTGACAAAGTACATCTTAAACATATATTCTGATTCTTAAGCCTTAACCATATCCATACTATTAGGTTCAATGTTCAACCTAAGGATATAGCCAGAAAAGTGGTTGTCTTTCACTAAATCACCAATTTAAACTAATCTATTTTCTTGAAAGGTAATTGGGTTCAACATAACTTATTTGGAGATTCTCACTGAATAATTAAATAAACTGTATTATAAATACGCATACAATATATGTATTATAAAACACAAAGTTTAAAAACCCAAGGAGTGCGCCAAATATTCTGGGTTTTAATCCCAACTCTACCATCTAGCGGCTGTGAAATTTTAGGCAGGTTATCTAATCTCTGAGATCCAGGATTCTGATCTGTAAACTGGAGATAATAGTATCTACCTACTTCATTGGGTTGTTATAAAGCATCAGTGATTTAATACCTATAAACTCCTTAGAACAATTATTATTATCGTTAAATTAAAAAATACTATCATATGCCTATTTTATTAGTCCTCAAGAATTTTGTTCTCTCGATAACACAAAATTATATTCTTATATAATAAAGAAGATGATAAACAAAATGTTAGGCTAAGTCTGTAGAAGGAACAAAATTTCCCAAACTCTCTCATTCACAGATGAACAGTGATACTAGAACTTCAGCAGACTAACCATGTTGTTTTCTGATTTATATTCAAAAGCCACAGCCCTAAATGATCACTACTGAAATTAAGTTGTCATGCCTTTTTATAAAGTAAGTTTTAAGAAGAAAAACAAACGTTATCATGTGCCTTTAAGCACAATGCAAGTGATCTTTATAAACTAACAGGCATAAACTCTCCAAGTGACTCAAATTTCAACATTTGGTGGTGTCAGTACATTTTCTATAGACATTAAAAGGATCTGAGATGCAGATAAGTGTATGAGACACATAAAAAAGGCACTTCTATGGGGTGAATTTAAGCTTACCTCTTTTAGCTTTAAACATAAAAAGTGCAGAAAGCAGCAATCATTTTTAAATGAATTACCCTTTTCATATTTGAGGATTTATTGAACTGTAATGAATTAATTCAATTTAGATGTTGGAAAAAATTTATATTTATATTGGGTATTTCATTTCAAAAACTATACACTATTTAAAAATCAAATAAAAGGAGAGAATCAGTGCTATTGAAGCGAAAACTCTTCATGAGTCAAGTTCTACCTGATCCCCATCCATTAAATTAGTCACTAAATGTGGGTAGGTATTTAAATTTTGTAAAATTAAATATATACTACCTACTACCTTAGATACTTTACAATGCCTTTCATAGTACTTTTAAAAATTTAACTAGAAACCCACCCACTAGAAGGACTCAGTACTTAGTCTAAATGAGAAAATAATTTTTTAATGATACCATCAATGAAAAGTTTAAGTCCAAGTTTGAAAAAAACTATATTGAAGCAATTTCATTTAAAGTTAAGATCAAAGTTGTACTCTATATTTACTCAAAAAAAAATAATTATTTAATATATAAACAATGTTGATAAGAGGATATTTGGAAAAAAAGATAAATTGATAGGAGTTAAATGATGACCATTCAAAAGATTATCACAAAACCATACATTACCCGTTAGAGATCTAGAAAATGCATTTTTAAGGGTGTTAATATCCAGCTCTCAGATCATTAACAAGAGTGATTATTATCATGTTTCTATGGGAAAAAATGCAGGTGGAAAAAATATACCTCACTTAATTTCACAAAGATCTGGTTTTTTTTTAATCTTCTAGGAGCTCCCACTATGTAAAACATAAAAGTTACAAAAAAGTCAGGTTTAATTGTATACAAAGGTACCTACAACTCAAGTATTTGCTTCACCACACATTGGAATTTAATTTCAATAATTACCCATTTAAATAAATAATTGAATGAAACTTTATAAAAAGCTTAAAATACAATTTCATTATTCTGAAGAACATTTAATACCTGGAACTGGGCCAACCAAAGGTAATCCTTCATGATGGATTAAACAATTTACAAACAATCCTATAGATACATAATGTGGAGTCATCCATGATTTGTCAGAGGCAGGGGTTCGATTTCAGACAAGCAAGAGTGAGCTATATGGATAAGCCTAGCTCTCTATCACATTCAATGTCTGATTTTGTTGCTCTAGACTTATGATTCCAAGTACAGTAATGCTTATGGGTGATCGGTGTATTTATTTTAGCTTTGCTTCTTTGTGTAACTGCTAGCAAATATAATAAAATGAAAATATAAATTCTTAGGAGGCGATTGTTGTCTGAAAATAGAAGTTTAGAATTAATTAAAAAGTAGAATATAAAATGCAACAGTCCCACAGGGGCTCAGATCTTAAGCTTTGGTAAATCTACAATAAGTGAGTGTTCCATTAGTGAAAAACTCATTCACCAGGTGACAGAACTTCAGTGAAAGCTGAAAACATGGTTAATTTGTCTATATATGTGACTAATTTGCGGGAACCATGACTCTCAGAAGAAATGTGATTTATGAGAAAGCCAGCACTCACCCTGTGGTGAAGCAACAGTTACTGAAGATTCTATCATCAGGAACAAAGTCTGGTCAAAGAATCTTAAGATTTTTTTTTTCTTTTTGTGTGATAGAAAGGTAATGAGGGGAAGCAGATTAACCACTGAGCAGAAGCATTTTCTTCTGGGTTGAAGAAGATCCTAAAAAAAAAAAAAAAAAAAAGGACAGGAAGTACTCAATGAGACCCTAAACAACTTCTACTGAAGAAAACACCTCTGGGAACCTATTAACCTCAGAAGGAATTGTGAACATTAGAGCAGCAGAAAAAAATCTACTCTTCTGATCTGTGGCCCTGCTGCCGGCCTGGTGATTAAGCCAGACTTTCTCTGTCCTTCTTTAAACCCCAAGACATTAAAGGGCAAACATAAGGGCCTCTCACACATGAACTGGCAGTTCAGTGAAGTCTTGGGTCACGGCCAACACTTTTGCAGACTGATTTCCTAAGTGCTGTGAGCTGAAAGTGGAACAATATCTTGCTTTACTGAACATCAATTAAAGATTCTGTTCATCAAAGATACTGCAAAGGGCCATCCACAGTGTTTGAGTTCTCACATTTAAGTTGAAGTTGTGCAATTTATTTCCAAAGTGCATAGTATTTTTTAAGGTTTAATAATTCATTTAATTTCTTTATTTGTAGAATCACTAAGGGTTTATTTGTTTTTTTTAGACTTCAGTGTATTCCATTAGAATACATACATACATACATAAAAATATGCATATTCTGTATCACCTCCTAAATTTTTTTAACATTTATTTATTTTTGAGAGGCAGAGAGAGCCAGAGCATGAGCAAGGGAGAGATAGAGAGAGAGGGAAACACAGAATCCGAAGCAGGTTCCAGGCTCTGAGCTGTCAGCACAGAGCCTGATGCAGGGCTCAAACCCATGTACCGCAAGATCATGACCTGAGCCGAAGTCGGACGCCCAACCGACTGAGCCACCCAGGTGACCCCTGTATCAACTTCTAAAGGTACTAACTTATTATTTATCAGTGCAAATAATGCTAACCTCATATATATTGACATTTTCTCATTTTTTAAATGACTAAATTCTTCCAAAGATCTTTTTGGTTTTATAAATATTCCCTTACAATATCATTTCAACCACTGCATTTAGCTTAAACAAGTTCTTTTTAAGAAAATATGGAGGAAAATTCTATTCTGATCTTTAACTGAAGTATCCAAAATATTTAGCAATTTAGAAGTTGGAACAGACATTTTTACTGAAGATATTAATATTATTTTTAAGTCAAAATTTTCTTTAGTTACACTTCTTTTAAAATTACTATGTTCTACCTAAAGATACATTTCTATTCACAGTATAATTTCTACTTTTTTCTCTCTCTCTTCCTTTGGCATCTTGGCAAATAGACTGCATTTTATAAAATAGTGTCATTATATTTATCTTAAATCACTTGTTCTCAAATGCCTTTGCTACACCAACCCAACTGAAAAACACAACAAAGTCAGAAATAGCGGCTTACTAGCCAGTGATTCCAGATCATAGGGGAGTGCACACTTTAAAATAATCCTCGAATATTAAAACAAACAACCCCAGTGAAAGGAAACATTAACCCTTCCAATCAGCCTATAAAAGGCCATTTAAAAATCGTTTTGGTTTGTTGTTCATATTTTGGTTGTGTTCATAAGGGAGTTGATTTATTTATATATATTTTTTTAATTTCTTATTTTTATGTCTCTTTGTACTTATCAATGTATGTATTTCAGGTTTAAATTGCCCAAAGGCACCAATGCAAACATAAAAAATGTAGCTAAAACACATAAAACACAGCAGCAGAAGCCATCAGCATATATTACAATACCAAGTAGTATTTGTAAAGATGCTCCCAAACTCAATAGGTTGGATTTTCCTGCCAAGAATAATTAAGCCTACACTAAATTCCACAAGTTTTCTTGTCACCAGGTAATGAACCTCAGAATTAATTTCCACAGTGCTGTAGCTATTCTGAGTTGTCCATATAGAAAAAAAGACCTAAATCACTTAAGAATTTATAGATCATGAAATATACTGGAAAAAAAACATTGAATGCACCAGTATGAGCAAATACCTACTACATATAGTATTTATATTTAAAGGTCAATGGCCCCACAGTTGCCTCACCTAAAGTAATGCCAAGTTCTCTGTCTTCTCATTTTAATGGATCGGGATAGTGGGGTGGGAGTAGGGAGTTGTTTCTGTGTTTTGGTGATGAAAGCCCATAAGATAGAGAAGCCTAACACAGAAAGATTTTGACAACTGGAAATATAGTTTAGGTTGTATTTGTTGATCAGATGTAGTGAATACCTCCTGTCCTTAAAAGGGCAATTTCTCTGGGAAACCATTGGTTAGCCATGTACTAAGTGGTGTTACCACTCTGCATAAGCACTGCACTTTACAGTCTATAGAATGTTTTCAAACTCATGAACTCTGTATGCTTATGTTCATGGCATCAGCTCTGTGAGTTAATTAATAGGTATCATAATTATCCTCATTATGCAGATGAGGAAACTGAGGCTTAGAGATACCAAGAAACCAACATACAGAAGAAGATAATTTTGTTTAAGGTTCCATACCAATTCTTTAGTACCATTGACTAGACCTGTCCTGTTACACACTGACACTCAGTGTGACCTGGCTGGCCGCCCTGCAGCTTGAGACTACAACACTTGCAAGGCAGAATGCCACCTCTACACAGAACAGCGTGGTAAGCAAAGAACTATCTCCACTACTTCTTGGTTAGATTATCTTGAATTCCAATTCCTTCAGTTCATAATAGCCACCTTAGAAATAGCTTAGAAAATTAAATTAAATGCAGTTTTAAACACTGCATTGCAAATCATGAAATGCTGCATAAAACTTAATCCATTCAGTCCACAAATACTAAATGTCTTCTGTGTGACAGGTACTGTGGATATAATAATTAGCAAAACAAATATGGTTTCTCACCTCCAGACACTGGTAGATGGCTACTAGTCTGGATAATGATTATGATCTTGGGTTGATTAGCACACTTAAACAGAAATCAGTAATAAAGTAGCTTCTTCATAAAACCAAATCCAAAAGCAAAATGAGTAACAGAAAGAGCACAGAATGTGTGAGAGATATTTTCATTTAGTTACCCCACTGGCTTCATGCTTATAGTACAATGTCTTGTTTTAGATACATAACAAAGAAATCATGTGAACAATTTGGAAATGATTCATAGGCTAGCTACACATATGGTTAATTGGTTGGAAAATAACATCTGTAGAAAAAAATAAAGGACCATGTTTTTTAACCTAGAAAACAAAAAAAAAATTAAAAGAAGCTTAATAAGAGTTGTCAGATGAATTCAGTTATGTAAATTTTCCTTCTTTCTGCCTCCACTGAGGACAAAGAAACTCAAGTTGAAGCATAAAGGTTTGGTTAGATTGGAGGGGAGGCAGGGGGAGTCCTATTGAGAGAGTTCTTAAATAAATGATTACCCTAAAAATTAAATTGAAAAATGTTCTTCCTTTTTTTTTCAGTAATAGGTAACATTCTCTTGTGTCAGAAATTGTGTGGATATGGGGGAATAAACTCAGTGATTTCTCAAGACCCTGCAAGCCCTACCACTATTAGCTGGTGCTCATTTCTCTACAATTAAATAAAAGGATCCATTATCTTTCATTCAAATTTATTCTGAAAGAGTGGGACAGGAATGGAGGAGCTGGCTTTAACAATTATCTTCATTTTTATTAAAGAACACTGCATGGAAATTAGACAGTTGTTCTACATGTCCTCAGAGGCCAATGCCACAAAGAACTAGCTTAAGTGAGAACATGGAAATTTGGGTTAGAGGACTCCTAAATAACAGGCAGAGGAAAGCAGAGCAGGTCAGCGATCACATATTTAATATTAGTAGGGTTGGATGTCTGAGAACAGAAGTACCAAGTGGAAGTAGATTTTACCCTGACAGGGGATGTTTGCTACTCCAAAAATATTACATAGCCCTTTTCTTTTGAAGATTTTATTTGTAAGTAATCTCTATACCCAAAGTGGGGCTCAAACTTGCAACCCTCAAATCAAGAGCCACAACGCTCTACAGACTGCCAGAGGCCCCACACTCCAGCCAGAGACCCCAATATTACATAACTTTTGAAAATAACATTTTAATCTGCTTTTCAGTACATTTTCCATAGTGTTAACTCAATATCTTGATTTCATCTCTCTCTCTCTCTCTCTTTTTAATTTGTCTGGAAAACAATGATCTGGGGTAAATTCCTCCCCAACCACAGCCACTGAAAGCACTGAAGAAGTTTAGCATCGGTTGCTGTAGCATGAAATACAACATTTTAAATATTCAAACAAAATCTATTATGTATCCATAATGTCTACTTTAGCTGTTTGAAGACAATTATTATGTAGGAATTCCATTTGTGTTCTATTTATTTATACCCCACCTCTTTTTAAAAGGATTTGAGGCACCTGAGTGGCTGAGTTGGTTAAGCATCCAACTTCGGTCCAGGTCATGATCTCAAGGTTCATAGGTTTGAGCCCAGAGTTGGGCTCTGTGCTGATAGCTCAGAGCCTGGAGCCTGCTTTGATTCTCTGTCTCCCTCTCTCTCTCTGCCCCTCCCTCACTCATAATCAATCTCTCTCTCTCTCTCTCTCTCTCTCTCTCTCTTTCTCTCTCTCTCTCTTTCCCTACAATAAAAAACATTAAAAAAATTTTTTTAAGAACTTTAAAAATAAATAAATAAATAAATAAATAAATAAATAAATAAATAGGATTTGAGATTTTCAATAAAAGACATCATAAGATTAAGAAAACACACATAAAATCAAGAAAAGGGAACAGAGAACTCAAGTGTGCTAATTGTAAGGGTTTCCTTTATAAGCAGTTGTAACTAAGTTTTAAATTTGGTTCCTACCACCCAGAGTAAAAAGAGAAATGCAATATAATAAAGACTTATAATGACCCCAGAAAATAAGTATTCTGATTTCTAAGGGAGAAAAATCTTCCTAGTTACTGATTTCAACTTTTCTGAAAGTAATAGCACTATATGCTCACTGAAGATAATTTGGAAACTATAAAAAACTATAGAAAAGAGAGGGGGGAAATCCTACCCTCAGAAGCATCCATTTTTTTTATTGCTTCAGGATATTCCCTTCCAATCTCTCTTCTGTGCATTCCACATGATTCAAATCAAAGTATTTACTTTTGACATCTTTGTTTCATTTAACATGATATTAAGAAATGAACCTTCTTACTCTTAAAAACTGAGAATAAACTGAGGGTTGATGGGGGGGTGGGAGGGAGGGGAAAGTGGGTGATAGACATTGAGGAGGGCACCTGTTGGGATGAGCACTGGGTGGTATGGAAACCAATCTGACAAAAATTTCATATTAAAAAAAAAAAGGAATGAACCTTCTTAATGATTGGATAATGCTTTGCTATGTGAATATAGTATATTAACCACTCCTTAATGTAAGCTATTCATATTATTTCTACTTTTTTACCATTATAAAAATACTTTATTGGGCACCTGGCTGGCTTGGTCTGTGGAGCATGTGACTCTAGGTCTCGGGGTTGTGAGTTCAAGCCTTGGGTGTAGAGATTACTTAAAAAAAATAAAATCTTTAAAAAAATAATGTTTTATTGAAAACCTTTATGCATAAGACTTTACCTTCATCTCTGAGAATTTCCTTTAGGAGATACTCCCAAAATTGTAATTACTTGGTCAGTGGGTTGTCCCAATGGATTGTGATGCGGCTGTGCAAAAAAAAAGTGGGGAATAGATACCACTCTGAACTGATATGAAACGATTTCCAGAAATTATTGGTGGATTTTTAAAAAAAAACAAAGTACAAAAAAAATCACATATGTTTATTTTTCCTTATTTTTCTTTCTCTGTTACCCAAGAAAAAAAATCCATCTTAAAGGGGCTTCCACTGTTCAAATCTGGAACAATATGTAAAGTAATGAAGGGCAAGCCATTTTTAAAATAGGAATTCATGAATACATACAGACAGATGAGGGATAAAGGAAAATGTGCTTTTATTTACAGTAGAGTGCTGAGGGCCAACTGATAAATACAAAGGGAGTACTGAAGGTGAAAATGAACATGCTGAAGTTTGGAAAGATCAGAATCATCAACAGTTGCTAAATCTCAGGGGAATTTTTATGAAGAGTAGAATATTTGTGTGGTCTTAAACTGTAAAAGCGCAGAAAAAATAATTATTATGCTATGAAGAAATTAGACCACCCTCGACCAGGTGAACAAATTAACATTACCAATGAGGGTCAGCTGAATGAACATCATGTACCTTCAGATGTGGTAATCTGAGAAATACACATTAGGTTTCAATCAAGAATGTATAGATTAGAATAATGAGAATCATTAGAATAGCACACAAAATGTGAAATGTTCTACTAAAGAAGAGATGAATAGTCTATATTCTTCAAAGATGTCAAGGTCAAAAAGACAAAGTAGGGCTGTGGAAATGTTCCAGATTACAGGAGGCTCCGACATGACAACTAAATGCAATAATACCTAATCTGAGACTGGATTCTATACTGAAGGGGAAGAAATTGCTATAAAAGATTATAGAGTCAATTGAGAAAATTATGGAATGAATGGTAGATCAGATAAAAATTATCACATAATATTAAATTCACTAACACCAATAACTGTACCATGAATATGTAAGAGAATATTCCTATTCTTAGAAAATACACTATGATGTGTTCAGGTCTAAAGGGTCATGATGTATGCATCTTAGCCTCAAATAGTTCCACAAGATAGGTATAAAACAAATGGAGTAGTATATTAACAATAAATGGGTCTAGGTAAAAATTATGCAAGTGTTCTTTGTACTGATCACATTCTTGCGATCTTTCTATAAACATGAAATTGTTCACATAAAGTTAAAAAATTAATCAAAAAAAAAATGATTGTTCCAACTCATTCTCCCGGAACCAATAACTGTTGAAAGTATCTCCCTCGTTTCTGCCTTACCAAGAGTATTGTTTTTTGTAATCTGCTATTTTGATAGGAAGAAATGGTATTTTATGTACATTTATTTGCTACTAATGAAGGTTGAAAATGCACATATTTATTTATTAGAAATTTATATTTTTCTTACCTGTAAATGATTTTTCTTTCATTTCTGGCACAATTTTTTTTAAATGAATGACTGTAGCTTCAATAGCTCCAACGACTCATGAATGTTGTCATGAACAAAATCTTCAATGACATTTTCATAGAATATTCAGAATTGGATTTTACAGGCTGTTCACTTCAGTAAATTCAATAAAGTTGAAGGTATAATTTAATGTAGGCAAGGGGTCAAGGTACATTTAATTCCCTTCCAGAAGGGCCAGTTTTCTTTTTTTTTTTTTAATTACCCATGTACTCCAGGTAGATTGCCACTAGGTGGCACAATGCTGTAATCTAAGTGGCTGAAACACCTCAATTTGCTTACATCTAAGAAGCAGTCACTCATTCATTCAATGAACCTAGGAATCATATTTTCAGGTACTGTGCTCGACTGCTGATTTTTTGCACCTGCTGTCTTACAGATTAAAAATATAGATAAATTTCTTTTTTGAAAATTATTTCAAAATGTAATTATTTGAAAAAATATCAAATATATTTAATTTTTTAAACAAATTTGAATCTTATGATACTTAACTGATATCTTGCCTCACTATATGTTAGCTATCCAATTAGCATCCCAGTCTGCTCCTAAAGACTCCCAAATGGAATGCACTATATTTCACTCTCGACTCTTTAACCTAAGATCAAAACAATTTCCACCTTCCTTGCTGGGTTAGTCACCTGTCTGCATCCTCTCAGTTTAAGAAAGAGGCCTCAAAAAAAAAAAAAAAATGAGGTTGTCCACACCTCTCTGATGGTTTCACTAATGCTGTTTACCTCACAGACCTCAAATCTACTTTCAAGCAACACAATACCATTTATGACCAAGGAAGTGGCCCTTCTTCCTTTCTGGAAGAGTTGTTCTTTCTCCCAGTCCAAAGAAGCCATTGATCTGCTCCTTACACATAAAGAGTTTGTTTTTCTTCATGACACTGGCTCCTTCTATTAGAACTTTTTCATTTATGAATAAAATACAATTATTTACTAAGGAACAGACCCATAACTCAACCACTCAGCAACAGGCTTCACATTTTAACAGGACAAAGGAATTTAACAGTTTTAAACCATTTGAGTGAAAAACAGGAAATCAGAAGGTGCCAAAAAAAAATTATTGCATCATACCTTGTGTTGAATTTTAATACATTAAGTAGATGAAGAAAGTGTGATATTAGGCAAATATAGATCCCTCTTTTTAAATTTTTTTTAATGTTTATTATTTATTTTTGTGAAAGAGAGAGACAGACACAAAGTGCAAGCAGGAGAGGGGCAGAGAGAGAGGCACACACAGAATCTGAAGCAGGCTCCAGGTTCTGAGCTGTCAGCACAGAGCCCGATGCAGGTCTCAAACTCATGAACCACGAGATCATGGCCTGAGCCCAAGTCGGATGCTTAACCCACTGAGACAACCAGGTGCCCCTAGATACTTCTGTTTAATAGATAGTTTTGATTTGGAATAAGGCAAGTAGCAGGCAATCTGATTTTCTTTACTGAGAGGTTTCCTTTTGAAAATTATCCCTTCATCCTTATGTCTTTGAATGCTCTACTTACATGATTTAAAATTAATATCTATACAATGAATGTTATAATATAATATAATATAATATAATATAATATAATATAATATAATATAATATAATATGCATTCTAATTTACTATTTCTATTTTGACAACAAATTTCTATATTAAAATATTATTTTCCTATATTTGTGTAGGAACTGATAATTTGTGTTTTATTTTCAGGACATTTGACTGTTAACCCATTTCTGTTCATCTTTGTCATTCTCCCTTCCCATTTCTTGCTCCCACATTCATATCCCTCTTGCCACGTTTCTATCTTCAGTCACCTTCCTCAACTCTCTGCCCTGCTGTAAACTAAGACCTCATTATCTCTGTCCCGGACATTTAGTGGTCTCCTAAAACTTCTGCTGAGATCAGAAAATAAAAATAAAGCATGAGGGGCACGTGGGTGGCTCAGTCAGTTGAGAGTCTGACTTCATCTCAGGTCATGATCTCATAGTATGTGAGTTTGAGCCCCACATTGGGATCTCTGCTGTCAACGCTGAGCCCACTTAGGATCCTCTGCCCCCTCTCTCTCTACACCTCCCCTGCTCATGCTTTCTCTCTCAAAATGAATAAACATTTACAAATAAATAAATAGGGGCACCTGTGTGACTCAGTCGCTAAGCCTCCGACTTCAGCTCAGGTCATGATCTCACAGGTTTGTGGGTTCGAGCCCCACGTCGGGCTCTGTGCTGACAGCTCAGAGTCTGGAGCCTGCTTCGGATTCTGCGTCTCCCTCTCTCTCTGCCCCTCCCCCACTCGTGCTCTGTCTCTCTGTCTCGCTCTCTCTCTCTCAAAAATAAATAAACGTTAAAAAATTTTTTAAATATATAAATAAATAAATAAATAAATAAATAATAAAGCACAAGGCCAGTGTACTAAGAGAGAGCTCAATAGTAATCTCCAAAGAAGGGGAAATAATTATTACTATTGCTGCAAACGACTGACCAATTAATCCAATGATGTACAGGAATTTCCATAACTTTTGACTTTATAAGTTTCTATAGCAGTAAATAAAGTCAAGAACTACAAATTCTTCCCTTCATCTTCACTTCTCTACCATGTCTTCTTCACATTTCAGAATTGGGGTCTTCTTTATAAATCAGGTCTATCTCAGGTTTCAAACCTTTCAGTGGTTCCCCACTGACCTCGAAATTAAGTTCAAATTCCATAACATAGTTACAAAAGCTTTCAAAAATCTGACCTCTATTTAGCATTCCAGCTTCATCTCTTTTCAGTCACCATCATCTCACACTTGCCAGGCAACATCCTAAATTTCCCTCAAGTACCAGACTTCTTCCACCCTCTAAGTTTTTGCACAACCATACCTTGTGTCATGACCATGCTTTCTAACTTTTACATCTTTCAAAGTCCGATTTGGATATTCTTCTAGGAAGTCTTTCCTGATCTTGCTGATAGTAATTATTTTGTCTTCTGTACCTCACATATTATATTATTTCATTTACCAGACTGCACTATAATTAACTTATATACCTATCTCCCATACTCATTACAGTTCTTTAAAAACAGGAACTAAAAGTTATATTTTGTACCAGAGTAGGATAGTGCCTGACCTATAGCAGGGGCTCAACATCATTTTAATTGAACTAAAAATGCTATTCCATAATCGTTTA
Organism: Leopardus geoffroyi; assembly: GCF_018350155.1. Taxonomy (NCBI): domain Eukaryota; kingdom Metazoa; phylum Chordata; class Mammalia; order Carnivora; family Felidae; genus Leopardus; species Leopardus geoffroyi. The sequence continues at coordinate 87,778,274 of NC_059332.1, read as the reverse complement.
ATAAAAAATCTTTTCCATGAGTAATTACATTAACAGATTACTCTATTTCTGACCAGCTTGGTTCTCTTTGCAAAAAGAAACAATCTTATTCCTGGTTTCCACTTACATTACCATTAAACACTCAATATTACCAAGGAGGGACCAATGATAGAAATAGTTATGCTTGATATCACCCTCTCTAGACTCCCAATTATAATTTATAATTGTTCTTTCATATAATGGTAGTAATAATAATAATGCTCATTATTATTAATATCTAGCATTTATCACTTGCCTGACATTAGACTTTATGCTTTCATGTGATTATCTAATTCAATCTTCAAAACAATTCTTTTCCATTTCTTATTTAAATAGATCTGTGTTGATGTGGCCTCCAGGTCACTTTGAAAATAAATACATTAATTGGTTATTTATTTCACGGCAGTATACATAAACTGTCTTCAGAAAGCATTTGTCCAGTATCCCTAAGGAGAATAAATCAGGATGCAGACATAAAAATGTATTTAAGCCTTTTTCCTGAAAATATTTGCTTCAGGGGAATTT